>NC_084555.2:5125000-5222500 GCF_033978685.3 Nerophis lumbriciformis | reverse complement strand
CCGACCGGCATGACATCACCGCTGTTGAATCACGGCGAGATCACAACAAAACCAACACACAACACAGAGTTGTGTAAAGCAAATGACACCTGAACGGAGGGGGGGAGGCAGCGCGAGCGCTTCCCCCGCCGTCTCCTCCAGACGGCTTACTTGTTTACAGATATGACCTCACCGGCCTGGCATTAAGGAAAAAGAAAGACCCCCCCAACCCCCTGCATCCTCCACCCCGCTCACCACCCACAATCCTCCATAGCAGACATTCAAGCTGCATCCAGCTTTTGATAAATCATGCAGTATTTACTACAACGGCAGGAGAGAGCCAAATCCCAAAAACGTTTGGCATGATCCGAAAAACTGCATAATTCATCAAAGCCGAGGTGCAATCTTCCTCTCTTTGCTTACTAGGCCCTTTATTTGTTTGCTGCGTCGCACACCAAAAAAACGTACTGCATGGTATTACTTATTGGCTTATTCACACAATAACAACTGTTTTTCTACACTCATTTGAGATGTAAAAGCAGACAATGTGTGTATATCATGCTCTAAAGCATGGGTGTCAAACTCTGGCCCACGGGCCAAATTTGGCCCGCCGTATAATTTCATTTGGCCCTTGAGGCGATATCAATCAATCAATCAATCAATCTTTATTTATATAGCCCTAAATCACAAGTGTCTCAAAGGGCTGCACAAGCCACAACGACATCCTCGGTACAAAGCCCACATACGGGCAAGGAAAAACTCACCCCAGTGGGACGTCGATGTGAATGACTATGAGAAACCTTGGAGAGGACCGCATATGTGGGTAACCCCCCCCCCCTCTAGGGGAGACCGAAAGCAATGGATGTCGAGTGGGTCTGACATAATATTGTGAGAGTCCAGTCCATAGTGGATCCAACATAATAGTAAGAGTCCAGTCCATAGTGGGGCCAGCAGGACACCATCCCGAGCGGAGACGGGTCAGCAGCGTAGAGATGTTCCCAGCCGATGCACAGGCGAGCGGTCCACCCCGGGTCCCGACTCAGGACAGCCAGCACTTCATCCATGGCCACCGGACCTGTGCCCCCCCCCCCCCCCTCAAGGAAAAGGGGAGCAGAGGAGAAAAGAAAAGAAACGGCAGATCAACTGGTCTAACAGGGGGGCTATTTAAAGGCTAGAGTATACAATTGAGTTTTAAGATGGGACTTAAATGTTTCTACTGAGGTAGCATCTCTAATTGTTACCGGGAGGGCATTCCATAGTACTGGAGCCCGAATAGAAAACGCTCTATAGCCCGCAGACTTTTTTTGGGCTCTGGGAATCACTAATAAGCCGGAGTTCTTTGAACGCAGATTTCTTGCCGGGACATATGGTACAATGCAATCGACAAGATAGGACGGAGCTAGACCGTGTAGTATTTTATACGTAAGTAGTAAAACCTTAAAGTCACTTCTTAAGTGCACAGGAAGCCAGTGCAGGTGAGCCAGTATAGGCGTAATATGATCAAACTTTCTTGTTCTTGTCAAAAGTCTAGCAGCCGCATTTTGTACCAACTGTAATTTTTTTTTTTTTTAATGCTAGACATAGGGAGACCCGAAAATAATACGTTACAGTAGTCGAGACGAGACGTATCAAATTAACATTAGAGCTGGCCCGCTGGTATTATACAGCGGCGGTGCCACTGTAACACCGCATTCACCGCTAATACTCAAACTTGCCAACCCTCCGATTTTCCCGGGAGACTCACGAATTTCAGTGCCCCTCCCGAAATTCTCCCGGGGCAACCATTCTCCCGATTTCCACCCAGACAACATTACTTGGGGCGTGCCTTAAATGCACTGCCTTCAGCGTCCTCTACAACCTGTCCGTCACGTCCGCTATTCCTCCATACGAACAGCGTGCCGGCCCAGTCACATACTATCTGCGGCTTTTACATACACCCAAGTGAATGCAAGGCATATTTGATCAACAGCCATACAGGTCACACTGAGGGTGGCCGTATAAACAACTTTAACACTGTTACAAATATGCGCCACACTGTGAACCCACACCAAACAAGAATGACAAACACATTTCGGGAGAACATCCGCACCGTAACACAACATAAACACAACAGAACAAATACCCAGAAGCCCTTGCAGCACTAACTTTTCCGGGACGCTACAATATTCAACCCCGCTACCACCAAACCCCCCCCCAAACCCGCCCCCGGCCACCAAGTTAATGTTGATATTTACCTCAGAAGGCTGCAAAAAGAAAAGAGGCATTACATTTTTTATTTAAATTTTATTTAGTATGCCATTGATGTTTTTTCGTTTGTTTTTTGAAAGTTGATTTTGCACTATTAAGTTATATAAGCGTTGCTTGTTCCATATTCAGTGTTAAAGCAAATCAGTGTAGCAAACTGAGCAATAATTAACGTTTTATTCATGCACTTTCTCTTGCTACTTCAAGGCTTGAATGTTTGATTCATTCATTATTGTTATTTTATTTTCAAATGTATTATTAGCCTGTGGAAAAAGTTGATTTTGATATTTACCTCAGAAGGCTGCAAATAGAAAAGAGGCATTGAATTTTTATTTAAATTTTATTTGATATGCCATTGATATTTTTGAATTATTATTATTATTATTTGAAACTCGATTTTGCATGTCACTATAAAGTTGTATAAGCCTTGCTTGTTCAATATTCAATGCAAAACTTGTTTGGGTCCCTATTAAAAGGTTAATTTGTTCAACCTTGGCCCGCGGCTTTGTTCAGTTTTAAATTTTGGCCCACTCTGTATTTGAGTTTGACACCCCTGCTCTAAAGCTTTCTACACCAAAATGAATCTATATAATTAACTAGAGAGTCCGCCCTGAGATCGGTAGGTTGTGAGTTCAAACCCCGGCCGAGTCATACCAAAGACTATAAAAAGGGGACCCATTACCTCCCTGCTTTGGACTCAGCATCAAGGGTTGGAATTGGGGGTTAAATCACCAAAAATGATTCCCGGGCGCGGCCACCGCTGCTGCCCACTGCTCCCCTCCCCTCCCAGGGGGTGATCAAGGGTGATGGGTCAAATGCAGAGAATCATTTTGCCACACCTAGTGTGTGTGTGACCATCATTGGTACTTTAACTTTAACTTTAACTTGTTCTTCTTCTCCAGATTTACCTTCCACATTTTTCACCCGCTTCAAACCGTTCCAACTTCAAACTGTTCAGCCTATTCGAGAATCGCGGGCTTTTCCTTGACAAATTCAAAAAATTCCCAGATTTCAATCAATCAATCAATCAATCAATGTTTATTTATATAGCCCTAAATCACAAGTGTCTCAAAGGGCTGCACAAGCCACAACGACATCCTCGGTACAAAGCCCACATAAGGGCAAGGAAAAACTCACCCTAGTGGGACGTCGATGTGAATGACTATGAGAAACCTTGGAGAGGACCGCATATGTGGGTAACCCCCCCCCCCCTCTGGGGGAGACCGAATGCAATGGATGTCGAGTGGGTCTGACATAATATTGTGAGAGTCCAGTCCATAGTGGATCCAACATAATAGTAAGAGTCCAGTCCATAGTGGTGCCAGCAGGACACCATCCCGAGCGGAGACGGGTCAGCATTTCCCCAAATTCCAGGTTTGCCGGGACATTTTTCCCCATTCAAAATGAATTGGCCATTTTTCAAACTTTTGCAATTTCCACATTTTTCAACCTATTCAAACCATTCCACCTTCAACACATTCCACCATTGTGGAAATTTGAACTATCATTTTTTCCCCAAAATTCCAGGATTTTCCAGACTTCCTGCTTTTCCAAAAAACCTATGTCCACCCAATTTCCACATTTTTCAACGCATTTCAACCGTCAAAACATTCCTCTTAATCGGTACAAAAAATGAAGTTGCTTTTTGAACTGTAAAAATTCCTGTTTTGCAGAAAGTCCAGGAATTCCATAATACCATTTCTCAATTCAACTTGTTAGTGCTTCAACATTTCTTGACCGATTTCAAAAATTTAAACACCAACCATTTCAACTCATTTAGACCATTGAAGTTTTTTACCCATCCATCCATCCATCCATTTTCTACCGCTTATTCCCTTCGGGGTCGCGGGGGGGCGCTGTAGCCTATCTCAGCTAATCGGGCAGAAGGCAGGGTACACCCTGGACAAGTCGCCACCTCATCACAGGGCCAACACAGATAGATTTGGGGGAAATTCCCATTGAAATCAACTGGACATTCTTCAAAGTTCCACAACTCCCACATTTTTCATCTGATTCAAACTGTTCCAAAATCAACATTTTCAGCTTTGGGAAATGTGTGCTCTACTTTAACAATAAAAAAAAAAAATCCAGGATTTCAATTCAACTTCAGCATTGGAGCATTCACACAATTCCTTCAGGAATTGCCTCATCTAGTTTATTACTGTTCTTTTCTATTGCCTATTTATTACTGCCTTTTTTAATACTTGCCGGAAATGTGCAAATGTGTACGAGTAAGACAAATAAAGCTCCTTGAATAATAGAACCCCAAAATGGTACAGCCTTACAGGTAAAAGCCAGTAAATTAGAATATTTTGAAAAACTTGATTTATTTCAGTAATTGCATTCAAAAGGTGTAACTTGTACATTATATTTATTCATTGCACACAGACTGATGCATTCAAATGTTTATTTCATTTAATTTTGATGATTTGAAGTGGCAACAAATGAAAATCCAAAATTCCGTGTGTCACAAAATTAGAATATTACTTAAGGCTAATACAAAAAAGGGATTTTTAGAAATGTTGGCCAACTGAAAAGTATGAAAATGAAAAATATGAGCATGTACAATACTCAATACTTGGTTGGAGCTCCTTTTGCCTCAATTACTGCGTTAATGCGGCGTGGCATGGAGTCGATGAGTTTCTGGCACTGCTCAGGTGTTATGAGAGCCCAGGTTGCTCTGATAGTGGCCTTCAACTCTACTGCGTTTTTGGGTCTGGCATTCTGCATCTTCCTTTTCACAATACCCCACAGATTTTCTATGGGGCTAAGGTCAGGGGAGTTGGCGGGTCAATTTAGAACAGAAATACCATGGTCCGTAAACCAGGCACGGGTAGATTTTGCGCTGTGTGCAGGCGCCAAGTCCTGTTGGAACTTGAAATCTCCATCTCCATAGAGCAGGTCAGCAGCAGGAAGCATGAAGTGCTCTAAAACTTGCTGGTAGACGGCTGCGTTGACCCTGGATCTCAGGAAACAGAGTGGACCGACACCAGCAGATGACATGGCACCCCAAACCATCACTGATGGTGGAAACTTTACACTAGACTTCAGGCAACGTGGATCCTGTGCCTCTCCTGTCTTCTTCCAGACTCTGGGACCTCAATTTCCAAAGGAAATGCAAAATTTGCATGGTTGGGTGATGGTTTGGGGTGCCATGTCATCTGCTGGTGTCGGTCCACTCTGTTTCCTGAGATCCAGGGTCAACGCAGCCGTCTACCAGTAAGTTTTAGAGCACTTCATGCTTCCTGCTGCTGACCTGCTCTATGGAGATGGAGATTTCAAGTTCCAACAGGACTTGGCGCCTGCACACAGCGCAAAATCTACCCGTGCCTGGTTTACGGACCATGGTATTTCTGTTCTAAATTGGCCCGCCAACTCCCCTGACCTTAGCCCCATAGAAAATCTGTGGGGTATTGTGAAAAGGAAGATGCAGAATGCCAGACCCAAAAACGCAGAAGAGTTGAAGGCCACTATCAGAGCAACCTGGGCTCTCATAACACCTGAGCAGTGCCAGAAACTCATCGACTCCATGCCACGCCGCATTAACGCAGTAATTGAGGCAAAAGGAGCTCCAACCAAGTATTGAGTATTGTACATGCTCATATTTTTCATTTTCATACTTTTCAGTTGGCCAACATTTCTAAAAATCCCTTTTTTGTATTAGCCTTAAGTAATATTCTAATTTTGTGACACACGGAATTTTGGATTTTCATTTGTTGCCACTTCAAATCATCAAAATTAAATGAAATAAACATTTGAATGCATCAGTCTGTGTGCAATGAATAAATATAATGTACAAGTTACACCTTTTGAATGCAATTACTGAAATAAATCAAGTTTTTCAAAATATTCTAATTTACTGGCTTTTACCTGTATTTAATAATACCACCTTAAAGGGGAACATTATCACCAGACCTATGTAAGCGTCAATATATACCTTGATGTTGCAGAAAAAAGACCATATATTTTTAACCGATTTCCGAACTCTAAATGGGTGAATTTTGGCGAATTAAACACCTTTCTATTATTCGCTCTCGGAGCGATGACGTCACAACTTGACGTCACATCGGGAAGCAATCCGCCATTTTCTCACTTTCGTCGGTGTGTTGTCGGAGGGTGTAACAACACAAAGAGGGACGGATTCAAGTTGCACCAGTGGCCCAAAGATGCGAAAGTGGCAAGAAATTGGACGACATGTGTTCAAAATACGAGGCTGTGGGGAAAGCCGACGAAATGGTCAGTCGTTTGTTCCGCACACTTTACCGATGAAAGCTATGCTACAACAGAGATGGCAAGAATGTGTGGATATCCTGCGACACTCAAAGCAGATGCTGATCTGTCCAAAACTGGACGGATCAGCTTTCAGGAAAAGAGAGCGGATGAGGGTATGTCTACAGTATATATTAATTGATGAAAACTTTATTCATTACTCGCGGTTTTACGTAAATGATTATACATAAACTGTGTTTACCAATAATTTAGCTTAAAAACATTTCTTTTTTTCAATCATTCGAATATATTCGGGTAGTCTTGTGTAATGCAGTATTTTGTGTCTATTTAGGTATGGTTAACCTGAGTGCTGAAATCGTGGAAAAATATATGTTCTTAGCGCGCCTGAAATGGGCTGTCTGCACTCTCAAAGTGCATGTTGTTGCCAAATGTATTTCATATGCTGTAAACCTAGTTCATAGTTGTTAGTTTCCTTTAATGCCAAACAAACACATACCAATCGTTAGTTAGAAGGCGATTGCCGAATTCGTCCTCGCTTTCTCCCGTGTCGCTGGCTGTCGTGTCGTTTTCGTCGGTTTCGCTTGCATACGGTTCAAACCGATATGGCTCAATAGCTTCAGTTTCTTCTTCAATTTCGGTTTCGCTACCTGCCTCCACACTACAACCATCCGTTTCAATACATGCGTAATCTATTGAATCGCTTAAGCCGCTGAAATCTGAGTCTGAATCCGAGCTAATGTCGCTATAGCTTGCTGTTCTATGCGCCATGTTTGTTTGTATTGGCATCACTGTGTGACGTCACAGGAAAATGGACGGGTGTATATAACGATGGTTAAAATCAGGCACTTTGAAGCTTTTTCTAGGGATATTGCGTGATGGGTAAAATTTTGAAAAAAACTTCGAAAAATAAAATAAGCCACTGGGAACTGATTTTTAATGGTTTTAACCCTTCTGAAATTGTGATAACGTTCCGCTTTAACATTTGACAACCAAACAATTACACAAGACGACTCGGTAAAGAATCTGGGTATTATCTTTGACCCAACTGTCTCGTTTGAGTCACACATTAAGAGTGTTACTAAAACGGCCTTCTTTCATCTCCGTAATATCGCTAAAATTCGTTCCATTTTGTCCACTAGCGACGCTGAGATCATTATTCATGCGTTAGTTGCGTCTCGACTCGATTACTGTAACGTATTATTTTCGGGTCTCCCTATGTCTAGCATTAAAAGACTACAATTGGTACAAAATGCGGCTGTTAGACTTTTGACAAGAACAAGAAAGTTTGATCATATTAGGCCTATACTGGCTCACCTGCACTGGCTTCCTGTGCACTTAAGATGTGACTTTAAGGTTTTACTACTTACGTATAAAATACTACACGGTCTAGCTCCATCCTATCTTGCCGATTGTATTGTACCATATGTCCCGGCAAGAAATCTGCGTTCAAAGAACTCCGACTTATTAGTGATTCCCAGAGCCCAAAAAAAGTCTGCGGGCTATGGTTAGAGATGCTACCTCAGTAGAAGCATTTAAGTCCCATCTTAAAACTCATTTGTATACTCTAGCCTTTAAATAGACCCCCTTTTAGACCAGTTGATCTGCCGTTTCTTTTCTGCTCTACACCCCTCTCCTTCGTGGAGAGGGGGGGGCATAGATTCGGTGACCACACCGCTAGCTGTTCAAGTCGGGACCCAGGGTGGACCACTCATCTGTGCATCAGTTGGGGACGTCTCTGCGCTGTTGACCTGTCTCCGCTCAATATGATCCCCTGCTGGTCCTACTATGGACTGGACTCTCACTATTATGTTAGATCCACTATGGACTGGACTCTCACAATATTATGCTAGATCCACATCTGCGGTCCCCTCCAAGGTTTCTCATTGTCATCCCATTGGGTTGAGTTTGTTCTTGCCCTGATGTGGGATCTGAGCCGAGGATGTCGTTGTGGCTTGTGCAGCCCTTTGAGACACTCGTGATTTAGGGTTATATAAGTAAACATTGATTGATTGATTGATCTTGAGTAGAAGTAGGGCGATATGTGATTCGTTTCCTTTTATTTCGGAAATTATTTTGTCCTTTTGTCATTTTAATGACAGTGAAAACTCACAATCTATAATTACCATTATATGTGATTAAGGAAGTAACCTGCTAGCTACTGAATTACAGTACCTTTAAAAAGTCAAAAAAGGCTAAATACTGAACTAGTAGATCCAAGCACAAATACGCCCACTGATTTGGAGGCGCTACTTTCTTCAAAACAGTTTTTAGGAATACTACTAAAGTGCATTAGTATTGTGCCCCTGAGCGAACTACTGGAGCATGATCCCATCTTGGAATCCGAGCTACATGACCGCCAGGGAATATAAAACCGGTCTCCATTGTGCACCTACTTTGGTTTGCTTGCCTTAGGGATAGGGTTAAAGCCCCAGCCTTATATACCGGTAAATAAAATGTAAACATATTCATGAAAAGAGACCTCTCGATCTGCAAAGGTGACTCTCCTGACACCATGAATCATCACTTAAGGGCCGAGCTGAGCTTTGCATGAGTGTCCAGTCCAGTCGAACTCCAGTCTCTCCTAAGATGAACAACCTGCGTCACCACATGTCCGTCACCATCCGGCAAACAAAAAGCTTATATAACAAACTGTTGCTGTTTCCTGTCACTCGAGAGGCCAAAGTGGGACACCTGCTTTGGGACTCGCACCAGAGAGAGAGGTTGGTTGGCTGATGGGTGGGCATCAGGCCTGAGGGACGCCTCTCAGCCTTTTTTTAACAGGAAAATGACTGACAGCAAGTGTTGGCTTGGCTGGCAGACCCAGACACCCAGAGGTGGGTCAGCAGAGATGTCCAGAATAGGAAAAATATGTGCCAGGAATGGGACAACTCAACAAGGTCAAACAAATTGTGTCAGCAACAAATTTAGAAGGGGATTGTTGAGGACACAAACATCCATCTGGATCTAAAATCTGTTCAAGAATAATCTCTACGGTTGTTCTCACACATCCAGGTCATTGCAGTCTCAGGGTATTCAATCAACCGTAACTTGACTGTTCGGTTTGTCTTAGAAGACGTAGATGGATACAAGTCGAAAACTAGATCTGACCAATCTAAGTCTTTGACCATGAACTGATGAAGTTGACTCAGATGAGAGGCAAAATGTCTTCTAAGACAAACCAAACAGTCTGGTTGCAATCGATTGAATTGAGTGTTCAAGAATTAACTGTTTTGTTTGCTGACTATGGTGGTACCTCAACTTACGAGTGTTTTAATATAAGAGCTGTGTCTTGTCTAAATGTTATGCTTTAAGTTGCAAGCTGAAATTTGGGTTACACTAAAAGTTTAATATAACGCAGTCGTACATAAAATAATTACATCCTTCTTTTTTAACCCTTTTGTTTTTAGAAAGAGTTAGGAGATAGACTTATAAGATAGACTTGTAACTATCCCACAAAGCTGTATCTCTGCTACCTAAACCTGCTTGGTGGATAGTGCCCCCACGTCACAGAATGGGGCGGGCAATATCCACCAGTACGTTTGGACATCGCTGGGTCGATATTTTGTTATTTTTATTTATTACATTTTTTTAATTTCCTGTTTTGGGATATTTTCATAAAGATTTACTGTATAGGTTTGTAAATACACAATGAAACTTGTGAATGGATACTCACTTTGGAATGACAAGTAAGTATCCAATCACAGTCTCATTAACATCAGGCTATTTAGATAGCATACTGTCAACAACTTGTGATCTGATTGGCTATCGCAACTGTCTCTCAAATCCACGTGTTCTCAACTTCATCCGCTAACGGTCCCGATAAGTATCCAATCACAGGACGCGTAAACGACACGTTCAACCGATACCAATATTTTGGTACAGATACCGGTACCAAAATGTATTTCGATACTTTCCGATACTTTTCTAAATGAAGATGACCCCAAAAAATTGCATTATTGGCTTAACTTTAACCAAAAATCTTACGGTACATTAAACAAATGTTTCTCATTTAAATTTTGTCCTTAAAAAAAAATAGTGAACATACTAGACAACTTGTCTTTTAGTAGTAAGTAAACAAACAAAGGCTCCTAATTTAGTCTGCTGACAAATGCAGTAACATATTGTGTCATTTTATCATTCTATTATTGTGTGAACATTATTAAGGACAAGTTCTAGAAAATTAATTATTAATCTACTTGTTCTTTTACTGTTAATATCTGTTTAATTTCCTTTTGAACATGTTCTATCAACACTTTTGTTAAAATGTAATAATCATGTATTCTTCTGTTGTTTGGATGCTTTACATTAGTTTTTGATGAAACCACACATTTGGGTATCAATCCGATACCAAGTAGTTACAGTATCATACATTGGTCATATTCAAAGTCCTCATGTGCCCAGGGACATATTTCCTGAGTTTATAAACATAATATACATTTTAAAAAAACGAAAAAAGATTTTGTTATGCTAAAAAAATCGATGTAATCATAGTAGTATCGACTAGATACGCTCCTGTACTTGGTATCATTACAGTGGATGTTAGGTGTAATTTTCAGAGGCGGTATAGTACTGAATATGGTTCATTAGTATCGCGGTACTATACCAACACCGGTATACCGTACAACCCTACTCTACACTAAACAGTGGGTCAATGTATGTTTTGGTCATTTAATTTCCTTACGTTCATTTGTTAGCTAGTAGTTTAGTTCCTGGTTCACGCAGGATGATGTAATAAAACAGGAACCCACCATTTTGGATGTTGGGGCGTTGGATTCTAAGGTTTGTTGACATTTCAACAACATTTCTGTGTATAATGGAGATGATCTTTTGAGAATGTAAGTAAATGTATACAGTACAAATGGCTATATCATAACAAAACATTATACCCATTAGAGATGTCCGATAATATCGGACTGCCGATATTATCAATAGCCATACAGGTCACACTGAGGGTGGCCGTATAAACAACTTTAACACTGTTACAAATATGCGCCACACTGTGAACCCACACCAAACAAGAATGACAAACACATTTCGGGAGAACATCCGCACCGTAACACAACATAAACACAACAGAAGAAATACCCAGAACCCCTTGCAGCACTAACTCTTCCCGCCCCCACCTCAACCCCGCCCACCTCAACCTCCTCATGCTCTCTCAGGGTGAGCATGTCCCAAATTCCAAGCTGCTGTTTTGAGGCATGTTAAAAAAAAAATAATGCACTTTGTGACTTCAATAATAAATATGGCAGTGCCATGTTGGCATTTTTTTTTACATAACTTGAGTTGATTTATTTTGGAAAACCTTGTTACATTGTTTAATGCATCCAGCGGGGCATCACAACAAAATTAGGCATAATAATGTGTTAATTCCACGACTGTATACAGGTAAAAGCCAGTAAATTAGAATATTTTGACAAACTTGATTTATTTCAGTAATTGCATTCAAAAGGTGTAACTTGTACATTATATTTATTCATTGCACACAGACTGATGCATTCAAATGTTTATTTCATTTAATTTTGATGATTTGAAGTGGCAACAAATGAAAATCCAAAATTCCGTGTGTCACAAAATTAGAATATTACTTAAGGCTAATACAAAAAAGGGATTTTTTAGAAATGTTGGCCAACTGAAAAGTATGAAAATGAAAAATATGAGCATGTACAATACTCAATACTTGGTTGGAGCTCCTTTTGCCTCAATTACTGCGTTAATGCGGCGTGGCATGGAGTCGATGAGTTTCTGGCACTGCTCAGGTGTTATGAGAGCCCAGGTTGCTCTGATAGTGGCCTTCAACTCTTCTGCGTTTTTGGGTCTGGCATTCTGCATCTTCCTTTTCACAATACCCCACAGATTTTCTATGGGGCTAAGGTCAGGGGAGTTGGCGGGCCAATTTAGAACAGAAATACCATGGTCCGTAAACCAGGCACGGGTAGATTTTGCGCTGTGTGCAGGCGCCAAGTCCTGTTGGAACTTGAAATCTCCATCTCCATAGAGCAGGTCAGCAGCAGGAAGCATGAAGTGCTCTAAAACTTGCTGGTAGACGGCTGCGTTGACCCTGGATCTCAGGAAACAGAGTGGACCGACACCAGCAGATGACATGGCACCCCAAACCATCACTGATGGTGGAAACTTTACACTAGACTTCAGGCAACGTGGATCCTGTGCCTCTCCTGTTTTCCTCCAGACTCTGGGACCTCGATTTCCAAAGGAAATGCAACATTTGCATGGTTGGGTGATGGTTTGGGGTGCCATGTCATCTGCTGGTGTCGGTCCACTCTGTTTCCTGAGATCCAGGGTCAACGCAGCCGTCTACCAGCAAGTTTTAGAGCACTTCATGCTTCCTGCTGCTGACCTGCTCTATGGAGATGGAGATTTCAAGTTCCAACAGGACTTGGCGCCTGCACACAGCGCAAAATCTACCCGTGCCTGGTTTACGGACCATGGTATTTCTGTTCTAAATTGGCCCGCCAACTCCCCTGACCTTAGCCCCATAGAAAATCTGTGGGGTATTGTGAAAAGGAAGATGCAGAATGCCAGACCCAAAAACGCAGAAGAGTTGAACGCCACTATCGGAGCAACCTGGGCTCTCATAACACCTGAGCAGTGCCAGAAACTCATCGACTCCATGCCACGCCGCATTAACGCAGTAATTGAGGCAAAAGGAGCTCCAACCAAGTATTGAGTATTGTACATGCTCATATTTTTCATTTTCATACTTTTCAGTTGGCCAACATTTCTAAAAATCCCTTTTTTGTATTAGCCTTAAGTAATATTCTAATTTTGTGACACACGGAATTTTGGATTTTCATTTGTTGCCACTTCAAATCATCAAAATTAAATGAAATAAACATTTGAATGCATCAGTCTGTGTGCAATGAATAAAAATAATGTACAAGTTACACCTTTTGAATGCAATTACTGAAATAAATCAAGTTTGTCAAAATATTCTAATTTACTGGCTTTTACCTGTATATCGGTATCAGTTGATATCGGAATCGGTAATTAAGAGTTGGAAAATATCGGAATATCGGCAAAAAAGCCATTATCGGACATCTCTAATACCCATCAATCCATCCATTTTCTACCGCTTGTCCCTTTTGGGGTCGCGGGGGGTGCTGGAGCCTATCTCAGCTGCATGTCTTTCATGGCCTGCAGGTAAGAAACGCAGCATGAAATTTAGGCAGCGTTATTCTAAATGGCTCTCTTGATTACGGCTGATAAAACTAAGCTGCTGTCACTTAATGGGATTGTAGGGGATTGAGTGGCCGCCAATTTGACCGCATTATGCAGTAGGCAGTCACTTCATACCTGCGGCAGGTTGCCATGGCAGCCGTGTTGGATGCATTCTTTCCAGTTAACCTTTGTTCCTCGCCCGCTTTTCCTTCTCATCTTCCCTCCTTCCCTGCTGTCTCTTTTCCCAGCATGCTCTTCAGCGCATGTGCACCTGGTGAAGATTAGAGCCTGGTCCCTGGCCTCTCATTTAGGTTAGCTATTGTAACACGCAGTGATTCCAAATATTTCAAATTGATATCAATATTGACAGTTTGGGCACATTTGTATTGGTATTGACACATTTATTCTTGGATGCATTTGGAACGAAAATAATGAAAAGCTATATAAAAGTATCAAATACGGTACTACTACCACGACTATTATAATAGTATTTTTAGTACAAACCCCAAAACCGGTGAAGTTGGCAGGTTGTGTAATTCGTAAATAAAAATGATTTTCAAATCCTTGTCAACTTATATTAAATTGAATAGACTGCAAAGACAAGATATTTAATGTTCGACTGAGAAACTTATTTTTTTTTGCAAATAATCATTAACTTCAAATTTAATGGCAGCAACACATTGCAAAAAAGTTGGCACGGGAGCATTTTTACCACTGTGTTACATGGCCTTTCCTTTTAATAACACTCAGTAAACGTTTGGGAACTGAGGAGACCAATTTTTGAAGCTTTTCAGGTGGAATTCTTTCCCATTCTTGCTTGATGTACAGCTTAAGTTGTTTAACAGTCCGGGGGTCTCCGTTGTCGTATTTTACGCTTCACAATGCACCACACATTTTCAATGGGAGACAGGTCTGGACTACAGGCAGGCCAGTCTAGTACCCGCACTCTTTTACTATGAAGCCGTGCTGTTGTTACACATGGCTTGGCATTGTCTTGCTGAAATAAGCAGGGGCGTCCATGATAACGTTGCTTTGATGGCAACATATGTTGCTCCAAAACTTGTATGTACCTTTCAGCATTAATGGTGCCTTCACAGATGTGTAAGTTACCAATGTCTTGGGCACTAATACAGCCCCATACCATCACAGATGCTGGCTTTTGAACTTTGCGCCTATAAGAATCCGGATGGTACACAGTTTCCAAAAATAAAATTGAAATGTGGACTCGTCAGACCACAGAACACTTTTACACTTTGCATCAGTCCATCTTAAATGAGCTCAGGCCCAGCAAAGCCGGCGGCGTTTCTGGGTGTTGTTGATAAATGGCTTTGGCTTTACATAGTAGAGTTTTAACTTGCATTTACAGATGTAGCGACCAACTGTAGTTACTGACAGTGATTCCTGAGCCCATGTGGTGATATCCTTTACACACTGATGTCGCTTTTTGATGCAGCGCCGCCTGAGGGATTCGAAGGTTCGTAATATCATCGCTTACGTGCTGTGATTTCTCCAGATTCTCTGAACCTTTAGATGATATTACGGACCGTAGATGGTGAAATCCCTAAATTTCTTGCAATACCTCGTTGAGAAATGTTGTTCTTAAACAGTTTGCTCACGCATTTGTTCACAAAGTGGTGACCCTCGCCCCATCCTTGTTTGTGAATGACTGAGCAATACATAGAAGCTGCTTTTATACCCAATCACGGCACCCACCTGTTCCCAATTAGCCTGATTACCTGTGGGATATTCCAAATAGGTGTTTGATGAGCATTCTTTTTTGCCACTTGTGCCAGCTTTTTTGAAACATGTTGCAGGCATCAAATTCCAAATGAGCAAATATTTGCAAAAAAATAACAAAGTTTTCCAGTTCGAACGTTAAGTACCTTGTTTTTGAGGTCTATTCAATTGAATATAAGTTGAAAAGGATTTGCAAATTATTGTATTCTGTTTTTATTTTACGATTTACACAACGTGCCAACTTCACTGGTTTTGGGTTTTGTACTTTGAAATACCTTTTTTCCCAGCACCAGTGAACAGACAAAACAATGGATAACAACTGATATGATAGTTTCTGTTTTTACGCTTAGAACATGTACGATACAGTACCAATCGTCATAAGTGTCGATACATCAAAACCGCAATACTCGATTTGTCCATACCTAGCCTGCAGCAATTTGTTTTTGATACCATTTGATACTGCATAATACACCTACCCATTTATAACCTGTCCAACCAGACAGAACAAGTCATTAGATCTCTGTTATAGCACAGTAAAAGGTGCATATCGGTAACAGTTAGAGATGCTACCTCAGTAGAAACATTTAAGTCCCATCTCAAAACTCATTTGTATACTCTAGCCTTTGAATAGCCCCCCTTTTTTAGACCAGTTGATCTGCCGTTTCTTTTCTTTTCTCCTCTGCTCCCCCCTATCCCTTGTGGAGGGGAAGACACACAGATCCGGTGGCCATGGATGGGGTGCTGGCTGTCCGGGGTCGGGACCCGGGGTGGACCGCTCGCCTGTATATTGGTTGGGAACATCTCTGCGCTGCTGACCCGTCTCCGCTTGGGATGGTTTCCTGCTGACCCCACTGTGGACTGGACTCTTACTGTTATGCTGGATCCACTATGGACTAGACTCTCACAATATTATGTTAGACCCACTCGACATCCATTGCATTCGGTCTCCCTAGAGGGGGGGGTTACCCACATATGCGGTCCTCTCCAAGGTTTCTCATAGTCATTCACATCGACGTCCCACTGGGGTGAGTTTTTCCTTGCCCTTATGTGGGCTATACCGAGGATGTCGTTGTGGCTTGTGCAGCCCTTTGAGACACTTGTGATTTAGGGCTATATAAATAAACATTGATTGATTGATTGATTGATATAAATCCAGCCCCCTGCCTCCTTTACGGTCTGCAGATCAGAACTGGGTGGTGCTCCTCCCAACATATAAAACTGTACTAAAGAAAGAAAAGATCCAGACCAAAGATGTAAAAATATGGTATCTGCTTGTCTCCAGGATTCTTTGGACGACACCATGTGGGGTGTGTTCTCTGACTCTAAGGACATTGATGAACTCTCTGATGTCCCCTGCTGCTTTATTTCCTTCTGCTAAGAACGTGACCATCCCAACCAAGACTATTAGGATTTATTGAATAATAAACCTTGGATGTCTAAATCTGCAGTCTAAAGAGGAAGACATTAACATTTAGTCAAGGAGCGGCATCTTATATTGGAGGGCAAGAAAAAAGGAATTAAAAGTTGAAATATTAAGGGCTAAACAAAAGTGTAAAACAAAAGTTGAGAATAAATTAAAGGCCTACTGAAACCCACTACTACTGACCACGCAGTCTGATAGTTTATATATCAATGATGAAATCTTAACATTGCAACACATGCCAATACGGCCGGGTTAGCTTGCTAAAGTGCAATTTTAAATTTCGCGCTAAATATCCTGCTGAAAACGTCTCGGTATAATGACGTCAGCGCGTGACGTCACGGATTGTGGAGGACATTTTGGGACAGCATGGTGGCCAGCTATTAAGTCGTCTGTTTTCATTGGCAAATTTCCACAGTATTCTGGACATCTGTGTTGGTGAATCTTTTGCAATTTGTTCAATGAACAATGGAGACAGCAAAGAAGAAAGCTGTAGGTGGGAAGCGGTGTATTGCGGCCGACTGCAGCAACACAAACACAGCCGGTGTTTCATTGTTTACATTCCCGGAAGATGACAGTCAAGCTTTACCATTGGCCTGTGGAGAACTGGGACAACAGAGACTCTTACCAGGAGGACTTTGAGTTGGATGCGCAGACGCGGTACCGTGAGTACGCATGCAGCTGCGGCTTCCAAACATTTGTTCGTAACTTTGGGGACTTTGGGGAAATATATGTGCTGTATGAACTTTGGAGAGGTGAACGGTACTTTGGGCTGTGGGATTGAGTGTGTTGTGCAGGTGTTTGAGTTGTATTGGCGGGTTATATGGACGGGAGGTGGGAGGTGTTTGTTATGCGGGATTAATTTGTGGCATATTAAATATAAGGCTAATAGAGTATATATATGTCTTGTGTTTATTTACTGTTTTAGTCATTCCCAGCTGAATATCAGGTCGCACAGCATCTTCCCTATCTGAATCGATCCCACTGCTCTCTAGTCCTTCACTCTCACTTTCCTCATCCACGAATATTTCATCCTCGCTCAAATTAATGGGGAAATCGTCGCTTTCTCGGTCCGAATCGCTCTCGCTGCTGGTGGCCATGATTGTAAACAATGTGCAGATGTGAGGAGCTCCACAAACTGTGACGTCACACTACTCGTCTGCTACTTCCGGTACAGGCAAGGCTTTTTTTATCAGCAACCAAAAGTTGCAAACTTTATCGTCGATGTTCTCTACTAAATCCTTTCAGCAAAAAAATATGGCAATATCGCAAAATTATCAAGTATGAGACATAAAATGGACCTGCTATCCCCGTTTAAATAAGAAAATCGCATTTCAGTAGGCCTTTAAGTTAAAGTCAAAGTACCAAGGATTGTCACACACTTTTGATCAAATAAAAACAAAACTTGTTTTAAATGATCTCTGTCATTTGTCTTCACTGGTTTCTTTGAAAAGTATGGAGAACAAATCAGAAAAATAGTAAATAAATTGTTTTGTGAAAAGAAAAAATCAGCATTAAATCATCATCGATTAAATAAATCTAATCGATAAATCGAATATTTTATTTTTAGACCATATCGCCAGGTCAAGATATCGTAGTAGGGAAGTGTATTATATTTATATAGCGCTTTTTCTCTAGTGACTCAAAGCGCTTTACATAGTGAAACCCAATATCTAAGTTACATTTAAACCAGTGTGGGTGGCACTGGGAGCAGGTGGGTAAAGTGTCTTGCCCAAGGACACAACGGCAGTGACTAGGGTGGCGGAAGCGGGAATCGGACCTGGAACCTTCAAGTTGCTGGCACGGCCGCTATACCAACCGAACTACGCCGCCCCACAGTAGTATCAAGTATCAATTCCGCAACATTGCTTAACCCAGTGTTTCTCAACCATTGTTGGGACATGATGCCCTCTAGAAGTCCGGCAAAAATATATTTTTCTCAGCTGTGGCCCGTTGTAATACACTTTTCCACCACTTGTGGCAATAGTGACAATATCAAACAAACAGAAGAAGTCTGGAGCTGAAGTCGTAGAGAAGTTTCTTATGAGCAACAATTATGACTCAAGTGGTGAAGCTGCATATTAATTTGCACTTAAATTGTATTGACAGTTTAGTTTAGAAACAAATATTATTTATTTACTTATCATTTGCATTTTTTTTAACCCCGTGTAGTTGGATGTAGATTTATTTTTCATCAGTTTTTATGAATCCCCTCTTGTTCTTTTTGTAATGAGCCTGACTTACGCCTTGATAATAATCTTTGTAATTAACACATGCTTTCATATTATTTGACAAAGTGTATCATGTTCAATTATAAGTAGGTTAGATGTGCTTATTAAATAATATTAAAATCAAGAGTCATTTTACTAATTAAGTGTAAATATTCAAGGGGGCCAAAAAGGTTAAGAATCCTGGCTTAACCCGTCATTATACCTTCACTTGTTATGCCAACTCTTCTTCAATGTTGATACTGTTGCGTTCGGACCAGTTGTTCCTCCCAGGGAATTCAAGTTGCTGGCCACTCCCAAGCTCTTTTATGACATGTAAAGCTGAGTAGAAGAACCACCAGAGACAGAATAGGTATTTTGTAATTTTATTTCCAAAGCCTTGGAAATAGAATGAGACCAGTCCAGCATAGAACATTCAATCGCGCAGCTAAGATGGTCTGCCCTAAAATATGGAAACCTTCTCTTCTATAAAGTGTCTCTCGCTCACACCCTCGTTGTCTCTCTTTCCAGCCCAAACACATGCCCATTGTCCTCCTCAGCTGGGCACAGGAACAGATAAGCAAAAGGAGTATCTGTCCTCCTTACATTCCTAAAGTCAAGGTTAGCACACAGTACTTGCAGACAACCAAAAGACCACAATTGGAAGAAGAACACTAGCTGTTTTGTAATATGACTATGAAAATAAAGAAGTTACACTTAAATACGGATATATGTAAATATCTGCCTCCGACAATACCAAATGAGACCACCATGTGTATTGATGTATCAATACTGCAGTATCACTTAACTCATCTTTAACCCCTGTCCCAATCATCTCTTTTTCAGTGTTCTTACACTGACATAAAACAAGGTCGAAACCAATTGATTACATCAATACTGCAATATCGCTTAACCAATCCATAATCCCTCCCTTATCATCAAAACTCATTTTCAGAGTTTTTACAGATGAAAAAAAAACCACGGTCAGTATCAATTGATATCGTAGTATCAATACTGCAACCCATCCTTAAACATTCCCTTATCACAACTCTTCATCAGTGGTTTTCTCTAAAAAAAACCAAAAAATATGGTTGATACTACAGTCGGTACCGCTGTTGTTTTGTCTCATTCCTGTGAGAATCCTGCTTTTGACTGAAGCATTAAGGAGTGGGCTACATTGTGCTCAGACAACCACCAGGTATTATCTCTTAGCAGATAATACTGTATCATCTCATTCTCTTTTGGACTTATCAGGTTTTATCAGGTCACTCATGCTTGTCGTTGTGGCTTGTGCAGCCCTTTGAGACACTCGTGATTTAGGGCTATATAAGTAAACTTTGACTGATTGATTGATTGATGCTTAAAGTAAAGGGTGAGGCAAAATTGCAGTGGTACATGCTGTAAGTGACACCACCGTGATTATCAAAGTAGGAATACTGCATTATCGCTTAACCCCTCTGTAAAACATTTTTAAAAGGGAACTGCACTTTTTCGGAGGACTTTTGCCTATGTATTAATTTATTTATTTATTTTGAGAAAAGTGAACACAGAGTGTAACTCAATTCTCTTGAATAGTTTCTACCTCCGTTTGTATGGTTTGTTGACTTTATTGTGTTCTTCATTGTGTTTTTAACAACTGCATCCATTTTTTTTTCTTCAGAACTTCCAAAACACTTGAAATGTTTTGTCAAGAGGATTATTTGTGATTTGTACATTTTCAGAACGTGCTTGTTCTATTTTTGGCCAAAGTAAAACACAGCGTTACGTACGGCGGGGGAAGGAGACGACACAACGGCAGAGATCAGTTCAATAGGGTTATTGAACTCGATCTTGATGACGTGGTGGTGTGTGTATGCTACTAAATGTGAATGGTGTAAGACGATGTGTAGAATTAACAATGTCAATGTTACCAGAGTTTGTTGTAAGTGTGTGTTGGATGAATCCTTCGTCAGACCAAAGGGGCAAGGCGAGAAGACAGTCCGTGGGCAAGCAAGCGGTCGGGGGCTGGAGAGAAGCAACGAGGCCCGTGTTCAAGCAGGGGGCGAGGATCGAGGGAGGTCGAGGCACACAGCTTGATCACGGGACACAGGGGAAACCTTGCGGGGAACACAGAGGACATAAGACACGGGCACGGGTAAGGCACAGAGAGAGAGCAAGTACGCAGGAGGGAAGCTAGAGACGAGATACTTACTACAAGTAGTGAACTACGTTCCGGCACTGGATCCGCTGGTCTTTATGCTGTCTGTCTTCATCAGACCCAGGTGCGCTGATTGTTGATTGCCTTCAGCCTTGCAGGCGTGTGGCCGCGATGCGAGCAGAGCTTGCATGCAATGGCAATGATGAAATCTTAACATTGCAACACATGCCAATACGGCCGGGTTAGCTTCCTAAAGTGCAATTTTAAATTTTGCGCGAAATATCCTGCTGAAAACGTCTCGGTATGATGACGTCAGCGCGTGACGTCACGGATTGTGGAGGACATTTTGGGACAGCATGGTGGCCAGCTATTAAGTCGTCTGTTTTCATCGCAAAATTCCACAGTATTCTGGACATCTGTGTTGGTGAATCTTTTGCAGTTTGTTCAATGAACAATGGAGACAGCAAAGAAGAAAGCTGTAGGTGGGAAGCGGTGTATTGCGGCCGACTGCAGCAACACAAACACAGCCGGTGTTTCATTGTTTACATTCCCGGAAGATGACAGTCAGGCTTTACCATTGGCCTGTGGAGAACTGGGACAACAGAGACTCTTACCAGGAGGACTTTGAGTTGGATGCGCAGACGCGGTACCGTGAGTACGCATGCAGCTGCGGCTTCCAAACATTTGTTCGTAACTTTGGGGAAATATATGTGCTGTATGAACTTTGGGGAGGTGAACGGTACTTTGGGCTGTGGGATTGAGTGTGTTGTGCAGGTGTTTGAGTTGTATTGGCGGGTTATATGGACGGGAGGGGGGAGGTGTTTGTTATGCGGGATTCATTTGTGGCATATTAAATATAAGCCTGGTTGTGTTGTGGCTAATAGAGTATATATATGTCTTGTGTTTATTTACTGTTTTAGTCATTCCCAGCTGAATATCAGGTCCCACCCGCCTCTCACAGCATCTTCCCTATCTGTGGTGGTGTGTGTATGCTACTAAATGTGAATGGTGTAAGACGATGTGAAGAATTAACAATGTCAATGTTACCAGAGTTTGTTGTAAGTGTGTGTTGGATGAATCCTTCGTCAGACCAAAGGGGCAAGGCGAGAAGACAGTCCGTGGGCAAGCAAGCGGTCGGGGGCTGGAGAGAAGCAACGAGGCCCGTGTTCAAGCAGGGGGCGAGGATCGAGGGAGGTCGAGTCACACAGCTTGATCACGGGACACAGGGGAAACCTTGCGGGGAACACAGAGGACATAAGACACGGGCACGGGTAAGGCACAGAGAGAGAGCAAGTACGCAGGAGGGAAGCTAGAGACGGGATACTTACTACAAGGAGTGAACTACGTTCCGGCACTGGATCCGCTGGTCTTTATGCTGTCTGTCTTCATCAGACCCAGGTGCGCTGATTGTTGATTGCCTTCAGCCTTGCAGGCGCGTGGCCGCGATGCGAGCAGAGCTTGCATGCAATGGCAATGATGAAATCTTAACATTGCAACACATGCCAATACGGCCGGGTTAGCTTCCTAAAGTGCAATTTTAAATTTTGCCCGAAATATCCTGCTGAAAACGTCTCGGTATGATGACGTCAGCGCGTGACGTCACGGATTGTGGAGGACATTTTGGGACAGCATGGTGGCCAGCTATTAAGTCGTCTGTTTTCATCGCAAAATTCCACAGTATTCTGGACATCTGTGTTGGTGAATCTTTTGCAATTTGTTCAATGAACAATGGAGACAGCAAAGAAGAAAGCTGTAGGTGGGAAGCGGTGTATTGCGGCCGACTGCAGCAACACAAACACAGCCGGTGTTTCATTGTTTACATTCCCGGAAGATGACAGTCAGGCTTTACCATTGGCCTGTGGAGAACTGGGACAACAGAGACTCTTACCAGGAGGACTTTGAGTTGGATGCGCAGACGCGGTACCGTGAGTACGCATGCAGCTGCGGCTTCCAAACATTTGTTCGTAACTTTGGGGAAATATATGTGCTGTATGAACTTTGGGGAGGTGAACGGTACTTTGGGCTGTGGGATTGAGTGTGTTGTGCAGGTGTTTGAGTTGTATTGGCGGGTTATATGGACGGGAGGGGGGAGGTGTTTGTTATGCGGGATTCATTTGTGGCATATTAAATATAAGCCTGGTTGTGTTGTGGCTAATAGAGTATATATATGTCTTGTGTTTATTTACTGTTTTAGTCATTCCCAGCTGAATATCAGGTCCCACCCGCCTCTCACAGCATCTTCCCTATCTGTGGTGGTGTGTGTATGCTACTAAAGGTGAATGATGTAAGACGATGTGTAGAATTAACAATGTCAATGTTACCAGAGTTTGTTGTAAGTGTGTGTTGGATGAATCCTTCGTCAGACCAAAGGGGCAAGGCGAGAAGACAGTCCGTGGGCAAGCAAGCGGTCGGGGGCTGGAGAGAAGCAACGAGGCCCGTGTTCAAGCAAGGGG
The DNA here is from genome assembly GCF_033978685.3 of Nerophis lumbriciformis. Taxonomy (NCBI): domain Eukaryota; kingdom Metazoa; phylum Chordata; class Actinopteri; order Syngnathiformes; family Syngnathidae; genus Nerophis; species Nerophis lumbriciformis. Next base: position 5,198,914 of record NC_084555.2, on the reverse strand, counting down.
CGAGGATCGAGGGAGGTCGAGTCACACAGCTTGATCACGGGACACAGGGGAAACCTTGCGGGGAACACAGAGAACATAAGACACGGGCACGGGTAAGGCACAGAGAGAGAGCAAGTACGCAGGAGGGAAGCTAGAGACGGGATACTTACTACAAGGAGTGAACTACGTTCCGGCACTGGATCCGCTGGTCTTTATGCTGTCTGTCTTCATCAGACCCAGGTGCGCTGATTGTTGATTGCCTTCAGCCTTGCAGGCGCGTGGCCGCGATGCGAGCAGAGCTTGCATGCAATGGCAATGATGAAATCTTAACATTGCAACACATGCCAATACGGCCGGGTTAGCTTCCTAAAGTGCAATTTTAAATTTTGCGCGAAATATCCTGCTGAAAACGTCTCGGTATGATGACGTCAGCGCGTGACGTCACGGATTGTGGAGGACATTTTGGGACAGCATGGTGGCCAGCTATTAAGTCGTCTGTTTTCATCGCAAAATTCCACAGTATTCTGGACATCTGTGTTGGTGAATCTTTTGCAATTTGTTCAATGAACAATGGAGACAGCAAAGAAGAAAGCTGTAGGTGGGAAGCGGTGTATTGCGGCCGACTGCAGCAACACAAACACAGCCGGTGTTTCATTGTTTACATTCCCGGAAGATGACAGTCAGGCTTTACCATTGGCCTGTGGAGAACTGGGACAACAGAGACTCTTACCAGGAGGACTTTGAGTTGGATGCGCAGACGCGGTACCGTGAGTACGCATGCAGCTGCGGCTTCCAAACATTTGTTCGTAACTTTGGGGAAATATATGTTCTGTATGAACTTTGGGGAGGTGAATGGTACTTTGGGCTGTGGGATTGAGTGTGTTGTGCAGGTGTTTGAGTTGTATTGGCGGGTTATATGGACGGGAGGGGGGAGGTGTTTGTTATGCGGGATTCATTTGTGGCATATTAAATATAAGCCTGGTTGTGTTGTGGCTAATAGAATATATATATGTCTTGTGTTTATTTACTGTTTTAGTCATTCCCAGCTGAATATCAGGTCCCACCCGCCTCTCACAGCATCTTCCCTATCTGTGGTGGTGTGTGTATGCTACTAAATGTGAATGGTGTAAGACGATGTGTAGAATTAACAATGTCAATGTTACCAGAGTTTGTTGTAAGTGTGTGTTGGATGAATCCTTCGTCAGACCAAAGGGGCAAGGCGAGAAGACAGTCCGTGGGCAAGCAAGCGGTCGGGGGCTGGAGAGAAGCAACGAGGCCCGTGTTCAAGCAGGGGGCGAGGATCGAGGGAGGTCGAGGCACACAGCTTGATCACGGGACACAGGGGAAACCTTGCGGGGAACACAGAGAACATAAGACACGGGCACGGGTAAGGCACAGAGAGAGAGCAAGTACGCAGGAGGGAAGCTAGAGACGGGATACTTACTACAAGGAGTGAACTACGTTCCGGCACTGGATCCGCTGGTCTTTATGCTGTCTGTCTTCATCAGACCCAGGTGCGCTGATTGTTGATTGCCTTCAGCCTTGCAGGCGCGTGGCCGCGATGCGAGCAGAGCTTGCATGGTAAATGGGTTATAACTGTATAGCGCTTTTCTACCTTCAAGGTAATCAAAGCGCTTTGACACTATTTCCACATTCACCCATTCACACACACATTCACACACTGATGGCGGGAGCTGCCATGCAAGGCCCTAACCACGACCCATCAGGAGCAAGGGTGAAGTGTCTTGCTCAAGGACACAACGGACGTGACGAGGTTGGTAGAAGGTGGGGATCAAACCGGGAAACCCCTCCGGTTGCCGGCACGGCCACTCTCCCAACTGCGCCACGACGTCCCAACATGCGGGCTTGCGCATGCGCCGTGACACAAAGAAAACAATTTGAAATGGTCTTTATTTTTAAGTTATCGTGCCATGAATTGACCATTTTGGCCCACTTGGGATTAGATGTTGTGGCCCCTGAGCTAAAATGAGTTTGACGCCCCTGATTCAACCCCTCCCACTATTACCGCCACTTTAATCCAGTGTTTTAGGAAATGACAATGTTTGATATCAATCGATACCACCATGACATCATAGTATCAAAACGGCAGTATTGATCCACATTTTATTAACATCTTCTTTTACAGCCCCCACTCGGTTTCCTGTGTTTTTGTACTGAAAAACAAACGTGTTTGATGTCAACTGATAATGCCATTTACTGATAGTTCAGTATCAATCCACCCATCCCTACCCTACTCAGTGGCCTAGTGGTTAGATTGTCCGCCCTGAGATCGGTAGGTCTTGAGTTCAAACCCCGGCCGAGTCATACCAAAGACTATAAAAATGGGACTCATTACCTCCCTGTTTGGCACTCAGCATTAAAGGGGAACATTATCACAATTTCAGAAGGTTTAAAACCATTAAAAATCAGTTTCCAGTGACTTATTATATTTTTCGAAGTTTTTTTCAAAATTTTACCCATCACGCAATATCCCTAAAAAAAAGCTTCAAAGTGCCTGATTTTAACCATCGTTATATACACCCGTCCATTTTCCTGTGACGTCACATAGTGAAGCCAACACAAACAAACATGGCGGAAAGAACAGCAAGCTATAGCGACATTAGCTCGGATTCAGACTCAGCTTTCAGCAGTTTAAGCGATTCAACAGATTACGCATGTTTTGAAACGGATGGTTGTAGTGTGGAGGCAGGTAGCGAAAACGAAATTGAAGAAGAAACTGAAGCTATTGAGCCATATCGGTTTGAACCGTATGCAAGCGAAACCGACGAAAACGACACGACAGCCAGCGACACGGGAGAAAGCGAGGACGAATTCGGCGATCGCCTTCTAACCAACGATTGGTATGTGTTTGTTTGGCATTAAAGGAAACTAACAACTATGAACTAGGTTTACATCATATGAAATACATTTGGCAACAACATGCACTTTGAGAGTGCAGACAGCCCAATTCAGGCGCGCTAAGAACATATATTTTTCCCCGATTTCAGCACTCAGGTTAACCATACCTAAATAGACACAAAATACTGCATTACACAAGACTGCTCGAATGATTGAAAAAAATAAATGTTTTTATGCTAAATTATTGGTAAACACAGTTTATGTATAATCATTTACGTAAAACCGCGAGTAATGAATAAAGTTTTCATCAATTAATATATTCTGTAGACATACCCTCATCCGCTCTCTTTTCCTGAAAGCTGATCTGTCCAGTTTTGGAGTTCAATCTCAATCAATCAATCTTTATTTATATAGCCCTAAATCACAAGTGTCTCAAAGGGCTGCACAAGCCACAACGACATCCTCGGTACAAAGCCCACATACGGGCAAGGAAAAACTCACCCCAGTGGGACGTCGATGTGAATGACTATGAGAAACCTTGGAGAGGACCGCATATGTGGGTAACCCCCCCCCTCTAGGGGAGACCGAAAGCAATGGATGTCGAGTGGGTCTGACATAATATTGTGAGAGTCCAGTCCATAGTGGATCCAACATAATAGTAAGAGTCCAGTCCATAGTGGGGCCAGCAGGACACCATCCCGAGCGGAGACGGGTCAGCAGCGTAGAGATGTTCCCAGCCGATGCACAGGTGAGCGGTCCACCCCGGGTCCCGACTCTGGACAGCCAGCACTTCATCCATGGCCACCGGACCTGTGCCCCCCCCCCCCCCCCCTCAAGGAAAAGGGGAGCAGAGGAGAAAAGAAAAGAAACGGCAGATCAACTGGTCTAACAGGGGGGGCTATTTAAAGGCTAGAGTATACAAATGAGTTTTAAGATGAGACTTAAATGCTTCTACTGAGGTAGCATCTCTAATTGTTACCGGGAGGGCATTCCATAGTACTGGAGCCCCAATAGAAAACGCTCTATAGCCCGCAGACTTTTTTTGGGCTCTGGGAATCACTAATAAGCCGGAGTTCTTTGAACGCAGATTTCTTGCCGGGACATATGGTACAATGCAATCGACAAGATAGGACGGAGCTAGACCGTGTAGTATTTTATACGTATGTAGTAAAACCTTAAAGTCACTTCTTAAGTGCACAGGAAGCCAGTGCAGGTGAGCCAGTATAGGCGTAATATGATCAAACTTTCTTGTTCTTGTCAAAAGTCTAGCAGCCGCATTTTGTACCAACTGTAATTTTTTAATGCTAGACATAGGGAGACCCGAAAATAATACGTTACAGTAGTCGAGACGAGACGTAACGAACGCATGAATAATGATCTCAGCGTCGCTAGTGGACAAAATAGAACGAATTTTAGCGATATTACGGAGATGAAAGAAGGCCGTTTTAGTAACACTCTTAATGTGTGATTCAAACGAGAGAGTTGGGTCGAAGATAATACCCAGATTCTTTACTGATTCGCCTTGTGTAATTGTTTGGTTGTCAAGGTAATCAAAGCTGCTGACAGTTGATGTCAGCAGGCCAGGGAAGCTAGGGTCGATATTCTTCTCTTGATCATCTTCGGTGGCATAAGGGACGGTGTGAGCCAAGACATCCAGGGGGTTTAGCTCGCTCGTCTGCGGGAACAAACTGCCGCCATTGCTTGCCGTGCTACCGAGGTTCCTTTGTCCCTGAATTGCTCACACACTCCGGCAGATTCAATGGGGGTCTGGCGGCAGATTTCTTTGACTTCATCGTTGGAAATGCATCTGCTTTGAGTGTCGCAGGATATCCACACATTCTTGCCATCTCTGTCATAGCATAGCTTTCGTCGGTAAAGTGTGCGGAACAAACGACTGACCATTTCGTCGGCTTTCCCTACACCCTCGTATTATGAGAAAACGGCGGATTGCTTCCCGATGCGACGTCATGTTGTGACGTCATCGCTCCGAGAGCGAATAATAGAAAAGCGTTTAATTCGCCAAAATTCACCCATTTAGAGTTCGGAAATCGGTTAAAAAAATATATGGTCTTTTTTCTGCAACATCAAGGTATATATTGACGCTTACATAGGTCTGGTGATAATGTTCCCCTTTAAGGGTTGGAATTGGGGGTTAAATCACCAAAAATGATTCCCGGGGGCGTGGCCACCGGTGCTGCTCACTGCTCCCCTCACCTCCCAGGGGGTGATCAAGGATGATGGGTCAAATGCAGAGAATGATTTCGCCGCACCGTGTGTGTGTGTGACAATTATCGGAACTTTGACTTTTTAACTTTAACTTTAACTTGTGCTTGTTCTTCAAGACAAAAAAACAATGTTTACCGTATTTTCTGCACTATAAGGCGCACCGGGTTATTAGCCGCACCTTCAATGAATGGCATATTTCATAACTTTGTCCACCAATAAGCCGCCCCGGACTATAAGCCGCGCCTACGCTGCGCTAAAGGGAATGTCAAAAAAACAGTCAGATAGGTCAGTCAAACTTTAATAATATATTAAAAACCAGCGTTCTAACAACTCTGTTCACTCCCAAAATGTACGCAAATGTGCAATCACAAACATAGTAAAATTCAAAATAGTGCAGAGCAATAGCAACATAATGTTGCTCGAACGTTAATGTCACAACACACAAAATAAACATAGCGCTCACTTTCTGAAGTTATTCTTCATTCGTAAATCCTTCGTCTTCGGTGTCCGAAGTGAAAAGTTGGGCAAATGTGAGATCCAAAATGGCCGGTTCCGTCTCGTCGAAGTCATCGGAGTCAGTGTCACTGTTATCCAGCAGTTCTGTGAATCCTGCCTTCCGGAAAGCTCGGACCACAGTTGTGACCGAAATATCTGCCCAGGCATTTACGATCCACTGGCAGATGTTGGCGTCGTCTGGCGCTGCCTCCCTGTCTTAGTGAAGGTGTGTTCGCCTTCTGTCATCCATTGTTCCCACGCAGTTAGCAGTCTAGCTTCGAATGCCCTGTTGACACCAATATCTAGCGGCTGGAGGTCTTTTGTCAATCCACCCGGAATGACGGCGAGTATTGAATTAAGCGCGTAAGCGTGTCTCTTAATGTGATGTTATGAGCTAGCAAATATAACAACTACACTACCCAGCATGCAACGATAGTTACGAGCATGCGCGGTAGCCCTGAGAAGCGTTGTTGTATGCTGGCAGTTAGAATGTGGTTATGAGCACGCTGTGAGTAAACGTTGAGAACTCAGTTAACACGCCTCGTCTGCATTATTTATAATTAGACAGACAACACACTTAATAGGAGCCATTTTGGGGTCTTTACATAAACACACAAATGGAAATGAAACGTCACATATCCCAGCATGCACCGCGCGCTTCTTCGTCATCCACTGTTCCCACGCAGTTAGCAGTCTAGCTTCGAATGCCCTGTTGACACCAATATCTAGCCGCTGGAGGTCTTTTGTCAATCCACCCGGAATGACGGCGAGTATTGAATTAAGCGCGTAAGCGTGTCTCTTAATGTGATGTTATGAGCTAGCAAATATAACAACTACACTACCCAGCATGCAACGATAGTTACGAGCATGCGCGGTAGCCCTGAGAAGCGTTGTTGTATGCTGGCAGTTAGAATGTGGTTATGAGCACGCTGTGAGTAAACGTTGAGAACTCAGTTAACACGCCTCGTCTGCATTATTTATAATTAGACAGACAACACACTTAATAGGAGCCATTTTGGGGTCTTTACATAAACACACAAATGGAAATGTAACGTCACATATCCCAGCATGCACCGCGCGCTTCTTCGTCATCCACTGTTCCCACGCAGTTAGCAGTCTAGCTTCGAATGCCCTGTTGACACCAATATCTAGCGGCCGGAGGTCTTTTGTCAATCCACCCGGAATGACGGCGAGTATTGAATTAAGCGCGTAAGCGTGTCTCTTAATGTGATGTTATGAGCTAGCAAATATAACAACTACACTACCCAGCATGCAACGATAGTTACGAGCATGCGCGGTAGCCCTGAGAAGCGTTGTTGTATGCTGGCAGTTAGAATGTGGTTATGAGCACGCTGTGAGTAAACGTTGAGAACTCAGTTAACACGCCTCGTCTGCATTATTTATAATTAGACAGACAACACACTTAATAGGAGCCATTTTGGGGTCTTTACATAAACACACAAATGGAAATGTAACGTCACATATCCCAGCATGCACCGCGCGCTTCTTCTTCTTCCGGGGGCGGGTGGTTGCTTACAGTAGAAGAAGAAGCGCTTCCTGTTCTATGGGGGCGGGTGCTTACCTTGGCGGTTGCTTGCGTAGAAGAAGAAGCGCTTCCTGCTCTACCGGGAAAAAAGATGGCGGCTGTTTACCGAAGTTGCGAGAACGAAACTTTATGAAAATGAATCTTAATATTTATCCATATATAAAGCGCACCGGGTTAAAAGCCGCACTGTCAGCTTTTGAGTAAATTTGTGGTTTTTAGGTGCGGCTAATGGTGCGGAAAATACGGTACATTTATGAATCACTATTCCATGCATACTTCTTCCTAGTAAAAAAATCAATCTCCCTATCCACGTCGCACATTCCACGGAGTCCTTTGCGACCTCACATCCTAAATACGCTCGTTGGTATTCCGCGTGCCGCCGTTTGTTTTTCCGCCGTAATGCACGAATGTGATTCAGCTTCACGCTTCTTCCCTCAAACATTACCATACAAATAGAAGCGAGGAAGGAAGAAAGCAAAGGCAGTAGGCATAGAAACGGTTGATTTTATGGAGAGGAAATGCAGGTGAATTTCACACAGCGGCAGCCCGGTAGTGATGAGGATAAAAGGCAATAAAAAGCTGCCCTCTTGGTAACACGGCGAGTATGGATTGGTGTAAATTGACATTGTAAATAATTCTCCTTCATTGGCTGCGAGGAGATTAAATATACCAAGCACACACATCGTTACGCCTGGTGTGTGTTTTTTTTTTTTTCAAAAGCTCTGTTTACATTGCGGGGTTCAAGAGTTCACGAGATGAACCATTGGAGTCTTAATAAATAATGAAGCCAGACTATAATCACACTGCTTTATTATTATTCCACTCAGACTACAAGCTAAAACGCCTTAAAAGTCATAGTCGGCGATCTTGTTGAACTTGTCGACATTTTAATTTATCAATGTAAACCATACACAATATTAGGTACGCGTCTTCGCCACAAAGTCATTTAATAATTTTAATTCCATGTACAAACCCCGTTTCCATATGAGTTGGGAAATTGTGTTAGATGTAAATATAAACGGAATACAATGATTTGCAAATCATTTTCAACCCATATTCAGTTGAGTATGCTACAAAGACAACATATTTGATGTTCAAACTCATAAACTTTTTATTGTTGTTGCAAATAATCATTAACTTTAGAATTTGATGCCAGCAACACGTGACAAAGAAGTTGGGAAAGGTGGCAATAAATACTGATAAAGTTGAGGAATGCTCATCAAACACTTATTTGGAACATCCCACAGGTGAACAGGCAAATTGGGAACAGGTGGGTGCCATGATTGGGTATACAAGTAGATTCCATGAAATGCTCAGTCATTCACAAACAAGGATGGGGCGAGGGTCACCACTTTGTCAACAAATGCGTGAGCAAATTGTTGAACAGTTTAAGAAAAACCTTTCTCAAGCAGCTATTGCAAGGAATTTAGGGATTTCACCATCTACGGTCCGTAATTTCATCAAAGGGTTCAGAGAATCTGGAGAAATCACTGCACGTAAGCAGCTAAGCCCGTGACTTTCGATCCCTCAGGCCGTACTGCATCAACAAGCGACATCAGTGTGTAAAGGATATCACCACATGGGCTCAGGAACACTTCAGAAACCCACTGTCAGTAACTACAGTTGGTCGCTTCATCTGTAAGTGCAAGTTAAAACTCTCCTATGCAAAGCGAAAACCGTTTATCAACAACACCCAGAAACGCCGTCGGCTTTGCTGGGCCTGAGCTCATCTAAGATGGACTGATACAAAGTGGAAAAGGGTTCTGTGGTCTGACGAGTCCACATTTCAAATTGGTTTTGGAAACTGTGGACGTCGTATCCTCCGGGCCAAAGAGGAAAAGAACCATCCGGATTCTTATAGGCGCAAAGTGTAAGAGCCAGCATCTGTGATGGTATGGGGGTGTGTTAGTGCCCAAGACATGGGTAACTTACACATCTGTGAAGGCGCCATTGATGCTGAAAGGTACATACAGGTTTTGGAGAAACATATGTTGCCATCCAAGCAACGTTACCATGGACGCCCCTGCTTATTTCAGCAAGACAATGCCAAGCCACGTGTTACATCAACGTGGCTTCATAGTAAAAGAGTGCGGGTACTAGACTGGCCTGCCTGTAGTCCAGACCTGTCTCCCATTAAAAATGTGTGGCGCATTATGAAGCCTAAAATACCACAACGGAGACCCCCGGACTGTTGAACAACTTAAGCTGTACATCAAGCAAGAATGGGAAATAATTCCACCTGAGAAGCTTAAAAAATGTGTCTCCTCAGTTCCCAAACGTTTACTGAGTCTTGTTAAAAGGAAAGGCCATGTAACACAGTGGTGAACATGCCCTTTCCCAACTACTTTGGCACGTTTTGCAGCCATGAAATTCTAAGTTAATTATTATTTGCAAAAAAAAAATAAAGTTTTTGAGTTTGAACATCAAATATCTTGTCTTTGTAGTGCATTCAATTGAATATGGGTTGAAAAAGATTTGCAAATCATTGTATTCCATTTATATTTACATCTAACACAATTTCCCAACTTATATGGAAACGGGGCTTGTATTTATGTACAATTACATTTTCCGATGAAATTTGTTTTTGGTCATATTTATGGGTGTCAGGAGCGGATTTTATGAACAAATTGTTACGTACGGCGGGGGAAGGAGACGACACAACGGCTGGAATCAGTTCAATGAGTTTATTGACACTGATGAATAGGTGGGATGTGTATGCTACTCCAAGTAAATGAACTGGAAATCTCATATACAAAACATACAACATAAGGTGGCAAAAAACATTTCAATAATGAATAAAGCAAAATATGTCCTGGGCCAAAAATCACTACATATTCTCTACTGCTCGCTAGTGTTACCATATCCGAGTTATTGTGCAGAAATATGGGGAAATAACTACAAATGTGCGCTACATTCGCTAACCGTGTTACAAAAAAGATCAGTTAGAATAATACATAATGTTGGATATAGAGAACACACAAACCCTTTATTTATTAAGTCAGAAATATTAAAGTTTGGTGATTTGGTAAAATTGCAAACAGCTAAAATGATGTACAAAGCAAACTATAACCTGCTACCAAAGAATGTACAACAATTCTTCTCAACTAAAGAGGAGAAATATAACCTTAGAGGAAAAAATAATTTAAAACATTTATATGCACGTACAACACTTAGAACTTTTAGCATATCAGTATGTGGAATTAAATTATGGAATGGATTAAGTAAAGAAGTTAAAAATTGTACTGATATGATCCAGTTTAAGAGGTTGTTCAAAATAATAGTGCTTACAGAGTACAAAGAAGGAGAATTATGAGAAATACTTTCAACCTTATTGAATATAAGATATTCTTCATCTCAGTATGTTAATAATGACTGAATTAATTAATTAATTACATATTACAAAACTGTTGTATACTAATTCATAGATGTTATTTTATTATATAAAAAGGCCAGTAAATGATTCTATATATTTGTAAACGCTTTGAAGTGGGAAAGGGGTAGGATTAAATAAGCTTTGCTTCTTCCTACTCCTTTTCGGGCATGATGTAAAATGAAATGATATGAAATTGTGTGATGTATTATGATGTAAGTGTGTTCATGTTCGAAATAAACTAAAGAAAAAAAAGAAAAAAAAAGTGAAAGGTGCAAGACGATGTGTAGAATTAACCATGTAAAAAAGATCGAAAATTGACTACTCATCGACAGTGCACTTTATAATCCGGTGCGCCCTATGGTCCGGAAAATACGGTAAGTCCTTCTGTGTCGTACATCAGGTATATATGATAGTAGCTTCAATATAGAGGCAAATTATTTTTCCACTCTACTGGTACTTTAAGATAATGGAGCAGCTGATCAGTCCAAACAATATTGGTAACACTTTAGTATGGGGAACATATGAACCATTAATTAGTTGCTTATTAACATAGGGTTAGGGCAGGGGTAGGGAACCTATGGCTCTAGAGCCAAATGTGGCTCTTTTGATGACTGCATCTGGCTCTCAGATAAATCTTAGCTGACATTGCTTAACAGGATAAGTAATGAATCATTCAGCTGGTAATCACAGTGTTAAAAATAACGTTCACAATATAAAACATTCTCATGCATTTTAATCCGTCCATCCATCCGTGTTCTACCGCACCTGTTCAAGAAGTCGCATTAATGGTAAGAAGTATTTTATTTATTATTGGTTAGCTTCAGAATAACAATGTTATTAAAAAGAATAGGAGACTTATTATACTCTTAAAAATGTTGGTCTTACTTAAAAATGCACACATTTAGTTGTATTCAGTGTTAAAAAATATTATATTGCTCTCACGGAAATACATTTTAAAATATTTGGCTTTCATGGCTCTCTCAGCCAAAAAGGTTCCCGACCCCTGGGTTAGGGTTAGGGTTAGGGTAAAGGTTAGGGTTAGCGTTGGGGTTAGGGTTGGGGTTGGGGTTAGGGTTAGGGTTAGGGTTGGGGTTGGGGTTGGGGTTAGGGTTAGTGTTGGGGTTGGAGTTAGGGTTAGGGAAGACTCTTAGTTAATGGCTTACTGGTTGTAGTTGCAGAATAAGGCATTAATAAGTACTTAATAAGTATTTAATAAGTAAAGTAAAAGTTAAAGTACCCATGATTGTCACACACACACTAGATGTGGCGAAATTATCCTCTGCATTTGACCCATCACCCTTGATCACCCCCCCCCTGGGAGGTGAGGGGAGCAGTGAGCAGCAGCGGTGGCTACGCCCGGGAATAATTTTTGGTGATTTAACCCCCAATTCCAACCTTTGATGCTGAGTGCCAAGCAGGGAGGTAATGGGTCCCATTTTTATAGTCTTTGGTATGACTCGGCCGGGGTTTGAACTCACGACCTACCGATCTCGGGGCGGCATACTTGCCAACCCTCCCGGATTTTCCGGGAGACTCCCGAAATTCAGCGCCTCTCCCAAAAACCTCCCGGAAGAAATTTTCTCCCGAAAATCTCCCGGAATTCAGCCGGAGCTGGAGGCCACACCCCCTCCAGCTCCATGCGGACCTGAGTCCAAGCAGAAGAACGAGACCGTAGTCGAAGAGCGCAGGGGAGACACTTCTCTAGGGCCGATGTATGCTCGGGGCAACACCCTTCACCTTACCAGGCAGTGGGTCTCCACAGCGGACGACTTTAGGGTGCATGATGAGTCCAGCGATTAGTTGCAAATCTTGCTTTATTGATTGCTTGCACACAGCCAATCCAACACAAAACCAACTAGTCCCTCCCCGCACTCACGCTACCGCTCCCTCCCTCTCTCTCTCGCCCACACACTCACTGACGTCACTCACCTCACATGCTGTCACCTATTAAAGGGCCACACACACGCATACTCTACTCTCATAACACACTGTACAGTTAGTAGAACAACTGTGTTTTCATTACTATGTATTTGATAGGTGCCATTGCCCCGGAATTGTATTGCATTGTACTTTCAAGTACAACAATGAGTAGATGAGTGTTATGTGTGTGTATATGTGTAAATAAATCAACACTGAAATTCAAGTATTTATTTTATTTTTATATAATAAAATAAATAAATATATATATAGCTAGAATTCACTGAAAGTCAAGTATTTCATATATATATATATATATATATATATATATATATATATATAAAATACTTGAGTTGGTGAATTCTAGCTGTAAATATACTCCTCCCCTCTTAACCACGCCCCCAACCACAGCCCACCCCACCCCCGACCACGCCCCCCACCCCCCACCTCCCGAAATCAGAGGTCTCAAGGTTGGCAAGTATGCGGGCGGACACTCTAACCCAGGGGTCGACAACCCGCGGCTCTAGAGCCGCATGCGGCTCTTTAGCGCCGCCCTAGTGGCTCTCTGGAGCTTTTTAAAAAATGTATGAAAAATGGAAAAAGATGAGGGGAAAAAATATATTTTTTGTTTCAATATGGTTTCTGTAGGAGGACAAACATGACACAAACCTCCCTAATTGTTATAAAGCACACTGTTTATATTAAACATGCTTCACGGATTCGAGTATTTGGCGAGCGCCGTTTTGTCCTACTAATTTCGGCGGTCCTTGAACTCACCGTAGTTTGTTTACATTTATAACTTTTCTCCGACTTTCTCGGACGTGTTTTATGCCACTTGTTTTTCTGTCTCATTTTGTCCACCAAACTTTTAAGGTTGTGCGTGAACGTACAAAGGTGAGTTTTGTTGATGTTAATGACTTGTGTGGAGTGCTAATCGGGCATATTTGGTCACTGCATGACTGCAAGCTAATCGATGCTAACATGCTATTTAGGCTAGCTATATGTACATATTGCATCATTATGCCTCATTTGTAGCTATATTTGAGCTCATTTAGTTTCCTTTAAGTCCTCTTAATTCAATTTATATCTCATGACACACTATCTGTATGTAATATGGCTTTTAATTTTTTGCGGCTCTAGACAGATTTGTTTTTGTATTTTTGGTTCAATATGGCTCTTTCAACATTTTGGGTTGCCGACCCCTGCTCTAACCACTAGGCCACTGAGCAGGTTATTAAGTACTTAATAATGACTAATTAACAGCCAATATCTAATTATTATTAATTATTATTTATTATATTTATTATTATTATTAATTATTATTATATATTATTAATTATTATTATTATTATTATTATATCTCATGACATACTATCTGTATGTAATATGGCTTTTAATTTAATTTAATTTAATTTTAATTTAATTATATTATTAAATATAATAATATAACTGTAACGTATTATTTTCGGGTCTCCCTATGTCTAGCATTAAAAGATTACAGTTGGTACAAAATGCGGCTGCTAGACTTTTGACAAGAACAAGAAAGTTTGATCATATTACGCCTATACTGGCTCACCTGCACTGGCTTCCCGTGCACTTAAGATGCGACTTTAAGGTTTTACTACTTACGTATAAAATACTACACGGTCTAGCTCCAGCCTATCTTGCCGATTGTATTGTACCATATGTCCCGGCAAGAAATCTGCGTTCGAAGAACTCCGGCTTATTAGTGATTCCCAGAGCCCAAAAAAAGTCTGCGGGCTGTAGAGCGTTTTCTATTCGGGCTCCAGTACTATGGAATGCCCTCCCGGTAACAGTTAGAGATGCTACCTCAGTAGAAACATTTAAGTCCCATCTCAAAACTCATTTGTATACTCTAGCCTTTGAATAGCCCCCCTTTTCTTAGACCAGTTGATCTGCCGTTTCTTTTCTGTTCTCCTCTGCTCCCCCCTATCCCTTGTGGAAGGGGAGACACACAGATCCGGTGGCCATGGATGGGGTGCTGGCTGTCCGGGGTCGGGACCCGGGGTGGACCGCTCGCCTGTATATCGGTTGGGAACATCTCTGCGCTGCTGACCCGTCTCCGCTCGGGATGGTTTCCTGCTGACCCCACTGTGGACTGGACTCTTACTGTTATGCTGGATCCACTATGGACTGGACTCTCACAATATTATGTTAGACCCACTCGACATCCATTGCATTCGGTCTCCCTAGAGGGGGGGGGGTTACCCACATATGCGGTCCTCTCCAAGGTTTCTCATAGTCATTCACATCGACGTCCCACTGGGGTGAGTTTTTCCTTGCCCTTATGTGGGATATACCGAGGATGTCGTTGTGGCTTGTGCAGCCCTTTGAGACACTTGTGATTTAGGGCTATATAAATAAACATTGATTGATTGATTGAATATGTTACTAATTTGCATGTTAATAAGCAACTTATTAATGGTTCATATGTTACCAAAATATTAGATGCTTTTTTTTTTATTATTTATTTTGTCTTAAGAAAACAAAATCCAAATAGGTGTCTTGAAAAAGAGGGGGTGTTTATAGAAATATGGTCATTTATTTAACAACGGTTTAATATTATAGTGGCAGTAGTTTGCAGAATGTCATATAAATTGGGATTTTATTTTCCCAATAAACCAGTGTCATGCCGTAGCAATGCATTGTTGACTTGTAAGAAGCCGGGCCGATGGGGTACAAAGGAAGAAAAAAAAATGCATTTTGCATTTCCCTCGTGTCGAATGTGCTACCGTAAAGGCGCATTCATGCTCCCCCGCCCACGCGTTCACATGACAAGGTAGCCATCCCGCAGACACATTTCCGCATACATAAACAGCACATTGAATCACATACCGCACCGCGTTCTCGCCGTTTATTGTTTGCAAGGAGCCGAGGCAGCAGGGAGAGGAGATTAACGACACTTTGAGAGCGTCCAATGTGTTGCACGGGTCCCTCAGTTGGATGGGCTTTCACGTCACGCTTAATCTGATTTTAAAACAATGACATAATGTCGCCTTTCATTGTGGGCTCGGTTTTTAAAACAACACTAAGGGACGTGCCGTGGATCAAACTGGTTTTGTCTTGACTTTATTCATTGTTATCGTTCTGCCATGAATACATTTAAAGTCTGTTTGAGTGATTTGCGCATTTTTTTTGTGGGAGGGGGCCTGAAATAAACACTCGGAGGTTCTGATCTCAGACGAGCGGCAGTGTTGCACTGCGGCGTAATCTGCATTTGATCATGTCTGCCGAGGACAACATTGGGAAACCTTAGGAATAACAAAAATACACTACCGAAACAAACCCACTTTTTGTGTGAATAAGAGGTTCTTTACCTTAGAAAAACACCATTCGTGCTGTTTTTTACTCATCTTTTCATGCCCAATTCTGATAAAACTGCTTTCATTACTGATACTTGTACCCGGAATGTAATAATGTACTTTGCATGTACAAACCCCGTTTCCATATGAGTTGGGAAATTGTGTTAGATGTAAATATAAACGGAATACAATGATTTGCAAATCCTTTTCAACCCATATTCAGTTGAATATGCTACAAAGACAACATATTTGATGTTCAAACTGATAAATAATCATTAACTTTAGAATTTGATGCCAGCAACACGTGACAAAGAAGTTGGGAAAGGTGGCAATAAATACTGATAAAGTTGAGGAATGCTCATCAAACACTTATTTGGAACATCCCACAGGTGTGCAGGTTAATTGGGAACAGGTGGGTGCCATGATTGGGTATAAAAACAGCTTCCCAAAAAAGGCTCAGTCTTTCACAAAAAAGGATGGGGCGAGGTACACCCCTTTGTCCACAACTGCGTGAGCAAATAGTCAAACAGTTTAAGAACAACGTTTCTCAAAGTGCAATTGCAAGAAATTTAGGGATTTCAACATCTACGGTCCATAATATCATCAAAAGGTTCAAAGAATCTGGAGAAATCACTCAGACGGCACTGTATCAATGTTGGAATAATTGTTTGTAAGTTATCACAAAAGAAATGTTGTATTATGAATGCTGTATTTCAAATGTTGTATTATGAATGCTGTATTTCGAGGCCTAACAAAAGGATGAAGGCTCGAGAAACGCCACTGTGATTTCAGCACGGACAGATGGCAGGATGTGCTCAACTCCTGGAGGAACTCTCTTTGAAGTGTTAAACGAACTCTCTTTGAAGTAATTCACAAACTCTCTTCCAACTATTTGGTCAACGCTATTTACGACACGCTGCCCTCTTGAAGTCACTGTGGACAGGACACGGGAGGGGTTGTCCATTGTCCTCCAACTCTCTTCCAACTATTTGGTCAACGCTATTTACGACACGCTGCCCTCTTGAAGTCACTGTGGACAGGAGACGGGAGGGGTTGTCCATTGTCCTCCAACACCTGCCCCAGCTGGATCCAGGAAGAGCCAAGCCCTAGAAGTCCTCTTCTTGGACTTCAAAGCGACCAAAAACAATGACTGTTTTACATACCTCCCCATTCCTATTGTGACATATGTTGGTGCGTGAACATGGAACATCTGAATTAAAAGAGGAGACGAGAACCTTCTTCGTCAGAGCGTGCTAAGACACTGTAAGAGGTTACAGGTTGAAGCCGTCTCTCCTCAATTGAGTCCAAATTGAATTCTGTCTCTGTTTGATTCCTTGCCTTTTGTCTTGTGTAACAGATGTCCTGTATTTGAACCTGACATCTAATTGGTCCTTCGAGCCGGATTCCAACACGTCTGACGATTCCAGCATGAGTGAGTGAAACCAGAGGACCATGGCAACCAAATCCTGATTGAGGAACTGCTTTTTCTTCATTTCGGGCTGGAATTGAAAGACTGACGGAAAATCCGAGGACAACAGGAAGGAAGGCAGAGAGCAGTGAGTACGTTTTAAATTGACGAAGAAAGAAACGACTGAGAGAAAGCGTGTGACTGAGGGTTACGACGCATAGACAAACCCTGTAAATCCTAGGCTCTAACAGGTAAAACAAACCCTGTAAATCCTAGGTTCTAACAGGTAAAAAGGCCAAATTAGAGGGACGTCGGAGTCCAATGTCCGTGAGTATTAAAATTTTAAATAAAAACTGAATTAAGATAAAAACTGAAGAGGCCAAAAGACTGCAGGTAAACGGAACCGCGAAAACTGGAATCCGTAATATCCATAAACAAACATACTAGGGGGTGTCGGAGCCCACAATAATTTGAAATATCCGTGAACCATTATCCTGGGGACGTCGGAGTCCAACAGACCTAAAATGGTCTATTCAGAATAAAAAACTGAACTTTGTCCGTGAAAAAACAATAACCTGGAGGGCGACGGAGTCCGCATGTAATATACATTGAAATTTCCGTAGATCAATATACTGAAAGGTGTGAATGTGAGAATGTGTGGGAGTAATCGCCATTAGGCTATCACTCCATATTAAAGTTGTGAGAAGTAAATAGTGGGTTATTGTGGATGCTCTAGGCAAGACACCTCCACTGGGGAACCATCTCCAGTAGAAGCGACGTGTACCACAATAATAAATTAAACCACTATCTTACAACAAAAACAAAAGTAATCCTTATAAGTTTCGGCTCTTTAGAGGGCGACGGATTACTCCAAATTCTCAAAATGGAAAGAGGGACACAAAGAAACGCAGATCTAATATGGTCTATTACAATCTATTTAAACCAAAATAGAAGACAACAACCACAACGTCAGCGGTTAGACCCTACTGCATGTTGGCGTTGAAGCAGAGAAGGACATTTTGCAAGAAACTGTCCTGGGAAAAAAAAAATCAAAGTAACTCAGCATGACTGTTAAAAGATGACACCAATTAGTCATGTTGTCAGCGTATGCCATTGGTGGTAAGATCGCTGCAAATGTGTTTGTTTGTTTGTTTGTTAGTGTGTGTTTAAGTGTGTATCTTTCCAGGTACAAATTGTGTAAAAACCCTGGAGGTTCAAATAAAATAAAAATAGGTTAAAAGAAAAAGCAAATAGGAGAAAAATCTCAAAGTGCTAAAATGAGATATAAGTAAAAATAGATGAAGAAATAGGGAAAAATCAATAATAAGAATTAATGCAAAATGAAATAAACTAATGCGAAAGAGAGATAATGGGGGTATTGAAATAAGAGATGAAGAAAAGGTAGACTGAAGATATGCATGTATGTTTGGATATATAAAGAGCGCTTTTATATATACAAATATATATATGTATAATTAAATAATGGAACAAATAAAAACCTAGATTAATAACTATAATAAGAGTTGAGATGTATCGTATGATAAAATGATAAAGTGGGTTACATGTTTATTAGCTGAGGAAAGAAGAAAAAAAAAAAAGAAAAAAAAGGAGAGAAGCTCAAGTGTTGCTGACCTTTGCCCTAAGAAGTGCACTCACGCCCTCACACACCACCTTGTGTGTGTGTGTGTGTGTGTGTGCGTGGCGCAGTGGGGGAGGTGTGAAAGTGAATTTATTACATGTAAATTTAAAGTAGGTTTAACTTTGAAGTGTAGTATAACATTCTTAAGTTAGATTATGGGAAGAATGTAAATTCAGAGTTTAAAAGTATAGATTAAGTAGCATATAGACAGTTAAGTGAGTTTAAAACATTACTTAAAAAATGCATAAAGTAATATGTATAACATTTGAATTAGGAGGAAAAATAACATTAGTGTTATTAAATAATCTACATAGTGAAAGACACAAAATAAGCAAAATAAAAGTACAATTATGCAAAAGAGAAGTAAATAATCTAGGACATTCTCTAAACAAAAATGGACGCACTATTGTGGAAAATAGAAAAACTAAGTACGGCAAGTACAAGAACCACAAATAAAGAAGCAAATGATATAATTTCTAGGATTAACGAATTATTGTAGAAGTTGAATACCAAATTATGCTGAAATAGTAGCTCCTTTAAGTAAATTAATGAAAAAATAAAATCATCTGTAGAGTGGAATTCAGAAGCTAAAGCAGCATTCTGTGAAATAAAAATAGAACAGAATGTGCGATTGTTACAGTAACGAAAATTTTGAAAGCTATCAAATGACCATCAAATTGCTCAATGCAAGCGGCAGAACTAGAAGCACTAATAGAAGCAAGCATTGTCCTGAGGTTCCATGCAGATCTAAACAAAGGCAAAATAATGCACCTTGGATGATAAACAGTTTGAAAAATGCATGTAAAAAGAAAAATAGACTTTGTAAGGCGTTTATCAAATCAAGAACAGAGAATGCTGAAAAACGCTGTAAGAACTACAAAAACAAGTTGACCAATATATTGAGACAAGCAATGAAAGGAATACAAAGAAATTATGAGGATAATGTTGAACAAAAAAGACATCTATGTATGTCCAGACAATAAATCAATCTTACAAAGAAAAATCGGTATAAGTGAGCAGCAATATTGAGCCAAGGTTGAACTCATGGCTCAACAGGAGGGATATGAATGCCCTTATACAGAAGTACTATACTTCCTATAGTTTAATTCTTATAAAAAAAAATTTGTATAAAACATCTATGCAATTAACTAAATAAGAGTGAAGGAAAACATTATTGTCTGGTCATAGTAGATGCATTTTCAAAGTAGTTAGAAATATTTCCTAAAGGAAAAGCAGATGTGCTGACAGTAGCAAAAGCATTATGCAAATATTTAGTAAAAATGTACATTAACATTACAAGTACAACAGGACTAACACCATTTGAAAGATAGTGGAAAGACCAAGCTGAGTACACTTAGCACATAGTAAAAAGGTCATATAATGGGAAAAGTATTTGGGATTGTATTTACATTGTAGAAAGGTCATATAATGGAAAAAAAGTATTTGGAATTGTATTTGTGTTATCAAAGGGACATGTTAACTAGCACACTACAAATTCCACTGTGACAAAGTTGTAAGCATACCATTTGATGGTGGGTCAAAGTTTGATAATATTTGGTTCCTGTTTTGGTAATTAATTTGTTCCTTATGGCGGAGCAAGTGGGAAAGGTTACAAAAACTGATTGTGTTGTATGTATAAGCCCAGACAATTACTCAAGATGAGTCAAAAAAAGTTGAATTGAAGTAATGAGCAAAACAAAATTAACCCTGTAGCTAAAGAGACAAAACAGAAACCAATATTTGATAAATATGTGAAAAAAGCTAATTATACCTGCATTAACATGCAAGACTCTGTACAACAGTTAGGAAACGTATCATCAGATAACTGCATACACATAGTAAAAGTATCAATATTTGTACAAGAATTGTTAACACGCCTGAACAGTTTGATATCTGAACATTGGAAAATAATTAGACATGATGTAAACTGACAAAGTGTTGTAGATCCAACTTATATTGATGGGTGTCCAAGAGGTGTATCTGACGACTATAAATTGGTAAATCAAGTTGCAGCTGAATTTGAATCATCCGTCTACTGGTGGTGTACGATTAACAAGAATGTTGACAGAATAAACTATGTCCACTACAACGTACAGAGATTGGGAAATTGGACACAGGCCGGACTTGAAGCAGTCGCAGGTCAACGCCGCCACCTCCCTTATGGCCTTTCAAAACCGTATGGCGCTGGACATGTTGTTAGCGGAAAGAGGGTGTGTGTGCGCAATATTTGGTGAACAGTGTTGCACGTTCATACCAAACAACACCGATGCAGAAGGTAGCCTGACCAAAGCACTGGAAGGCCTTCGCACCCTCAACGGTAAAATGAAAGAGCACTCAGGCATAGATACATCTATGTGGGATGGGTGGATGGACGGTTTCGGCAAATACAAGTCTTTGGTATCATCAATTCTAGTATCTATGGCCGTGTTTGTAGCAATACTGACGTTGTGTGGATGTTGTTGTATTCCCTGTCTGCGTTCTCTGCTTAACCGTCTGATTACCACAGCGATTAGCCCAGCAGATGATAAAGCTGTTCAGATGCACCTCCTGGCGGACGATAAGGAAGATGAATCTGATGATGGGGATACCTACCTGGATGGTGTTCCTGATCTGTTTCCAGACCCAGTAACGATGAGAAAAATTGATGTTGAACTCTGAGTGTAAACATAACTTGGCCCTAGGAAAATGAACCATTAACTGAAAATCGCAAGAAGAAGTTATTGGGGATAAGGAGATTATGGGAGGTTTTTGCGATAAACAGGGGGGAAATGTTGGAATAATTGTTTGTAAGTTATCACAAAAGAAATGTTGTATTATGAATGCTGTATTTCAAATGTTGTATTATGAATGCTGTATTTCGAGGCCTAACAAAAGGATGAAGGCTCGAGAAACGCCACTGTGATTTCAGCACGGACAGATGGCAGGATGTGCTCAACTCCTGGAGGAACTCTCTTTGAAGTGTTAAACGAACTCTCTTTGAAGTAATTCACAAACTCTCTTCCAACTATTTGGTCAACGCTATTTACGACACGCTGCCCTCTTGAAGTCACTGTGGACAGGACACGGGAGGGGTTGTCCATTGTCCTCCAACTCTCTTCCAACTATTTGGTCAACGCTATTTACGACACGCTGCCCTCTTGAAGTCACTGTGGACAGGAGACGGGAGGGGTTGTCCATTGTCCTCCAACACCTGCCCCAGCTGGATCCAGGAAGAGCCAAGCCCGAGAAGTCCTCTTCTTGGACTTCAAAGCGACCAAAAACAATGACTGTTTTACATACCTCCCCATTCCTATTGTGACATATGTTGGTGCGTGAACATGGAACATCTGAATTAAAAGAGGAGACGAGAACCTTCTTCGTCAGAGCGTGCTAAGACACTGTAAGAGGTTACAGGTTGAAGCCGTCTCTCCTCAATTGAGTCCAAATTGAATTCTGTCTCTGTTTGATTCCTTGCCTTTTGTCTTGTGTAACAGATGTCCTGTATTTGAACCTGACAATCAAAAACCGACATCAATCTCTAAAGGATATCACCACATGGGCTCAGGAACACTTCAGAAAACCACTGTCACTAATTACAGTTCGTCGCTACATCTGTAAGTGCAAGTTAAAGCTCTACTATGCAAAGCGAAAGCCATTTATCAACAACATCCAGAAATGCCTCCGGCTTCTCTGGGCCCGAGATCATCTAAGATGGACTCATGCAAAGTGGAAAAGTGTTCTGTGGTCTGACGAGTCCACATTTCAAATTTATTTTGGAAATATTTGACATCGTGTCATCCGGACCAAAGGAGAAGCGAACCATCCAGACTGTTATCAACGCAAAGTTCAAAAGCCAGCATCTGTGATGGTATGGGGTTACATTAGTGCCCACGGCATGGGTAACTTACACATCTGTGAAGGCACCATTAATGCTGAAAGGTACATACAGGTTTTGGAACAACATATGCTGCCATCTAAGCGCCGTCTTTTTCATGGACGCCCCTGCTTATTTCAGCAAGACAATGCCAAGCCACATTCAGCATGTGTTACAACAGCGTGGCTTCGTAAAAAAAGAGTGCGGGTTCTTTCCTGCAGTCCCGACTTGTCTCCCATCGAAAATGTGTGGCGCATTATGAAGCGTAAAATACGACAGCGGAGACCCCGGACTGTTGAACGACTGAAGCTCTACATAAAACAAGAATGGGAAAGAATTCCGCTTTCAAAGCTTCAACAGTTAGTTTCCTCAGTTCCCAATCGTTTATTGAGTGTTGTTTAAAGAAAAGGCCCTTTCCCAACTACTTTGGCACGTGTTGCAGCCATGAAATTCTAAGTTAATTATTATTTGCAAAAAAAAATAAAGTTTATGAGTTTGAACATCAAATATCTTGTCTTTGTAGTGCATTCAATTGAATATGGGTTGAAAAGGATTTGCAAATCATTGTATTCCGTTTATATTTACATCTAAAACAATTTCCCAACTCATATGGAAACGGGGTTTGTATTATTCTTCAGTTGATTTATGGGTTGTTTTGCTTGTTTTAGGTTGAATACAGCATATTTGAGTATATATATAACTTTAAATTAGATAAAAAGGATGCCGACATATTAACAAAACGTTACTTGTCAAAACACTTGAAATAAGTAAAAAGTCAACCTTGAAAGTCCAAATTTTCTGTTCTGTTGATTTACAAAATATTTTCCTTTTTTTAAGTCAAATATCTCATGTTTGAGTGCATATTACTTAATATAAAAGAAATACGTTGCTAACCCAACAAGAAAATGTGACTTGTTAAAATAATTGAAATAAGTGAAACAACATCCTTGCAAGTCACATATTTGCATTCTGTTGTTTTATAGATAATCTTTCTTGTTTTAAGAAAAATCTCTCATATGTGAGTACACATTACTTAATATAAGACAAATAAGATGCCGACATAACAAAAATGCGACTTGTCAAAACACTGAAAATAGGTCAAACGGCAGTCCTAGTTTCCTGTTCCGTCGGTTTACGGATTATTTTGCCTGGCTTTCAAGTCAAATATTGCTGATTCGAGTACATTTTTACGCAATATTAGATCAATAATCTGGCGTTCTGGTAAATCACACTGTCCTAATCCTATTTTGTTTGACTTCTGGGGCAAATTTTTCCCAAAATTCTTGCTCGAACACCAAACTGTGCCACCTTTGGGGCGTTTCCACCGTACTCATTGTCAAAGCCCATATGTGAAGATTAAAAGACTTTCCAAAAAAAAACCATCCCCCTCAAGCAAGAATTCGCCAAACCGTCATCATTTATTGCACGTTTCTGCAGCGTCACTGTCTTCCACGGTAACCTCGCCCATCTGTATTCCAAACACGCCCTTGCACCAAAGCGCCACGTCAATCCGCTTAGCGTCTGCGGCCTCGCTGTCTCAGTTATTGAACCGTCATTGGCTTTGTTTTGCCTGGAAAATGCTCCTCTTTTTCCATTCCCCTCGTGCCCAAAATCATGGCCCATTTATTCTAACCCAATTATTATTGAAGCAGAGTGATAGAAGCTACTTAGTCTGAGCAGGCACACACACACACACACACACACACACACACACACACAGGAACACACACACTCACACTAACCACACCGCCATCATAAAGGTACATCCCATAGAGGATTAAAGCGGGCACTCGCAGCATTAGAAAGGATCCTGATTTACGAGGAGTGACAATTTGGCTAATTAACACAGCGGCGAGAGGCAGTAAAAATCCACAGAAAAAAAGGGCTGAACATGAATGTCTCAGGCAGGACACTTTGTTTTACAATTATTTCGACACAGCTTGTTGGTCGCCATTACAAAGACAATGTATAATTGTGAAGAATTTATGTTTAATGTGTGTGAAGTACCAAACATTTAACCCCAGGTCCTCCTCTCTGGTCTTTTTTTTTTACATCATCAATGTGAGCGGCATTAAACCAAACCTTTATCTGATTAAATAATACAACACCCGTTTCCATATGAGTTGGGAAATTGTGTTAGATG
This sequence comes from Nerophis lumbriciformis, assembly GCF_033978685.3. NCBI lineage: Eukaryota > Metazoa > Chordata > Actinopteri > Syngnathiformes > Syngnathidae > Nerophis > Nerophis lumbriciformis. Next base: position 5,174,153 of record NC_084555.2, on the reverse strand, counting down.
CAAATATAAACGGAATACAATGATTTGCAAATCCTTTTCAACCCATATTCAATTGAATGCACTACAAAGACAAGATAGTTGATGTTCAAACTCATAAACTTTTTTTTTTTTTCAATAATAATTAAAGCTCCTCGGTGGCAAGGCCCCGGGGGTGGATGAGATCCGCCCGGAGTTCCTTAAGGCTCTGGATGCTGTAGGGCTGTCTTGGTTGACAAGACTCTGCAGCATCGCGTGGACATCGGGGGCAGTACCTCTGGATTGGCAGACCGGGGTGGTGGTTCCTCTCTTTAAAAAGGGGAACCGGAGGGTGTGTTCTAACTATCGTGGGATCACACTCCTCAGCCTTCCCGGTAAGGTCTATTCAGGTGTACTGGAGAGGAGGCTACGCCGGATAGTCGAACCTCGGATTCAGGAGGAACAGTGTGGTTTTCGTCCTGGTCGTGGAACTGTGGACCAGCTCTATACTCTCGGCAGGGTCCTTAAGGGTGCATGGGAGTTTGCCCAACCAGTCTACATGTGCTTTGTGGACTTGGAGAAGGCATTCGACCGTGTCCCTCGGGAAGTCCTGTGGGGAGTGCTCAGAGAGTATGGGGTTTCGGACTGTCTGATTGTGGCGGTCCGCTCCCTGTATGATCAGTGTCAGAGCTTGGTTCGCATTGCCGGCAGTAAGTCGGACACGTTTCCGGTGAGGGTTGGACTCCGCCAAGGCTGCCCTTTGTCACCGATTCTGTTCATAACTTTTATGGACAGAATTTCTAGGCGCAGTCAAGGCGTTGAGGGGATCCGGTTTGGTGGCTGCAGGATTAGGTCTCTGCTTTTTGCAGATGATTTGGTCCTGATGGCTTCATCTGGCCAGGATCTTCAGCTCTCACTGGATCGGTTCGCAGCTGAGTGTGAAGCGACTGGGATGAGAATCAGCACCTCCAAGTCCGAGTCCATGGTTCTCGCCCGGAAAAGGGTGGAGTGCCATCTCCGGGTTGGGGAGGAGATCTTGCCCCAAGTGGAGGAGTTCAAGTACCTCGGAGTCTTGTTCACGAGTGAGGGAAGAGTGGATCGTGAGATCGACAGGCGGATCGGTGCGGCGTCTTCAGTAATGCGGACGCTGTATCGATCCGTTGTGGTGAAGAAGGAGCTGAGCCGGAAGGCAAAGCTCTCAATTTACCGGTCGATCTACGTTCCCATCCTCACCTATGGTCATGAGCTTTGGGTTATGACCGAAAGGACAAGATCACGGGTACAAGCGGCCGAAATGAGTTTCCTCCGCCGGGTGGCGGGGCTCTCCCTTAGAGATAGGGTGAGAAGCTCTGTCATCCGGGGGGAGCTCAAAGTAAAGCCGCTGCTCCTCCGCATCGAGAGGAGCCAGATGAGGTGGTTCGGGCATCTGGTCAGGATGCCACCCGAGCGCCTCCCTAAGGAGGTGTTTAGGGCATGTCCGACCGGTAGGAGGCCACGAGGAAGACCCAGGACACGTTGGGAAGACTATGTCTCCCGGCTGGCCTGGGAACGCCTCGGGATCCCCCGGGAGGAGCTGGACGAAGTGGCTGGGGAGAGGGAAGTCTGGGCTTCCCTGCTTAGGCTGCTGCCCCCGCGACCCGACCTCGGATAAGCGGAAGAAGATGGATGGATGGATGGATAATAATTAACTTAGAATTTCATGGCTGCAACACGTGCCAAAGTAGTTGGGAAAGGGTATGTTCACCACTGTGTTACATCACCTTTTCTTTTAACAACACTCAATAATCGATTGGGAACTGAGGAAACTAATTGTTGAAGCTTTGAAAATGGAATTCTTTCCCATTCTTGTTTTATGTAGAGCTTCAGTCGTTCAACAGTCCGGGGTCTCCGCTGTCGTATTTTACGCTTCATAATGCGCCACACATTTTCGATGGGAGACAGGTCTGGACTGCAGGCGGGCCAGGAATGTACTCGCACTCTTATTTTACGAAGCCATGCTGTTGTAACACGTGCTGAATGTGGCTTGGCATTGTCTTGCTGAAATAACCAGGTGCGTCCATGAAAAAGACGGCGCTTAGATGGCAGCATATGTTGTTCCAAAACCTGTATGTATCTTTCAGCCTTAATGGTTCCTTCACAGATGTGTAAGTTACCCATGCCTTGGGCACCAATGCACCCCCATACCATCACAGATGCTGGCTTTTGAACTTTGCGTCGATAACAGTCTGGATGGTTCGCTTCCCCTTTGGTCCGGATGACGCGATGTCAAGTGTTTCCAAAAACAATTTGAAATATGGACTCGTCAGACCATAGAACACTTTTCCACTTTGCATGAGTCCATCTTAGATGATCTCGGGCCCAGAGAAGCCGGCGGCGTTTCTGGATGTTGTTTATAAATGGCTTTTGCTTTGCATAGTAGAGCTTTAACTTGCACTTACAGATGTAGCGACCAACTGTATTTAGTGACAGTGGTTTTCTGAAGTGTTCCTGAGCCCATGTGGTGATATCCTTTAGAGATTGATGTCGGTTTTTGATACAGTGCCGTCTGAGGGATCGAAGGTCACGGTCATTCAATGTTGGTTTCTGGCCATGCCGCTTACGTGGAGTGATTTCTCCAGATTCTCTGAACCTTTTGATGATATTATGGACCGTAGATGTTGAAATCCCTAAATTTCTTGCAATTGCACTTTGAGAAACGTTGTTCTTAAACTGTTTGACTATTTGCTCACGCAGTTGTGGACAAAGGGGTGTACCTCGCCCCATCCTTTTTTGTAAAAACTGAGCATTTTTTGGGAAGCTGTTTTTATACCCAATCATGGCACCCACCTGTTCCCAATTACCCTGCACACCTGTGGGATGTTCCAAATAAGTATATGATGAGCATTCCTCAACTTTATCAGTATTTATTGCCACCTTTCCCAACTTCTTTGTCACGTGTTGCTGGCATCAAATTCTAAAGTTAATGATTATTTATCAGTTTGAACATCAAATATGTTGTCTTTGTAGCATATTCAACTGAATATGGGTTGAAAATGATTTGCAAATAATTGTATTCCGTTTATATTTACATCTAACACAATTTCCCAACTCATATGGAAACGGGGTTTGTATAATAATATTAATAATTTATTGGCATTAATATGAAAAAACTTGTATTTTAAAAAGTTAATTTAATGAAAAAACTGTACTTACAGTCATATCTAAAAATCGCAAAAAAAAAAAAAAAAAAAGAATAATTTTTTTATTTAAAAATAGTATGCAAACATTATTATTGGAAATATTTTACCACCATAATTTGCCCAAATTCCGTTGAACTGGTGTACTGCTTGTGCGAGGTCAATAAAGATTCTTAACTTAATCATTTACATCACTGGTCCCCAAATTACGGCCCGCGGCCCGGATTTTGGACGCTGGCGGGCCGTAACTCAAGTCCCAAGTAAAACAAAAAAAATAAATGTTTGTGCTGGCCCAAATATGGACTGGACTCTTACTATTATGTTGGATCCACTATGGACTGGACTCTCACAATATTATGTCAGACCCACTCGACATCCATTGCTTTCGGTCTCCCCTAGAGGGGGGGGGGTTACCCACATATGCGGTCCTCTCCAAGGTTTCTCATAGTCATTCACATCGACGTCCCACTGGGGTGAGTTTTTCTTTGCCCGTATGTGGGCTTTGTACCGAGGATGTCGTTGTGGCTTGTGGAGCCCTTTGAGACACTTGTGATTTAGGGCTATATAAATAAAGATTGATTGATTGATTGATATTATTAATTTTTAAAATCTGTTTTTCCAATCCATTTCTACGGCTTGTTACTATTGGTGTTTCCCAGCCGCTCAGGCTAATCATATTGTCTAAAAATGCATTTTCCCATCGATAACGTGACATCATCATCAATCATTATTGTTATTTTATTTTCAAATGTATTATTAGCCTGTGGAAAAAGTTGATTTTGATATTTACCTCAGAAGGCTGCAAATAGAAAAGAGGCATTCAATTTTTATTTACATTTTATTTGATATGCCATTGATATTTTTGAATTATTATTATTATTATTTGAAACTCGATTTTGCATGTCACTATAAAGTTATAGAAGCCTTGCTTGTTCAATATTCAATGCAAAACTTGTTTGGGTCCCTATTAAAAGGTTAATTTGTTCAACCTTGGCCCGCGGCTTTGTACAGTTTTAAATTTTGGCCCACTCTGTATTTGAGTTTGACACTCCTTGCATTAAACCATGTACCTTTACCATGAATTGATTAACGCGGACCACGACTTAAACAAGTTGAAAAACTTATTCGGGTGTTGCCATTTAGTGGTCAATATAGAATATGTACTGTACTGTGCAATCTACTAATACACGTTTCAATCGATCAATCAAAAACAAGGTTTTCCTAAATAAGAGAACAACTTCAACTCCAGTTATGGAAAAAAGTGCCAACATGGCACTGCCATATTTATTATTGAAGTCACAAAGTGCATTATTTTTTTTAACATGCCTCAAAACAGCAGCTTGGAATTTGGGACATGCTCTCCCTGAGATAATTCTACTACCCACTACAACTATGGGAAATACTACACTTTGACTTTCACAAAGTGCATTATTTTTTTTTTTTTTTAAAAACATGCCTCAAAACAACAGCTACAAAAACAATGAAGGCACACAGCTTCAGTCCAGAGTATACTAGGGCATACTTGCCAACTTTGAGACCTCCAAATTCGGGAGATGGTGGGGGGGCGGGGTTTGGTGGTAGCCAGTATATTGTAGCGTCCCGGAAGAGTTAGTGCTGCAAGGGGTTCTGAGTATTTGTTCTGTTGTGTTTATATTGTCTTACGGTGCGGATGTTCTCCCGAAATGTGTTTTGTCATTCTTGTTTGGTGTGGGTTCACAGTGTGGCGCATATTTGTAACAGTGTTAAAGTTGTTTATACGGCCACCCTCAGTGTGACCTGTATGGCTGTTGATGAAGCATGCCTTGCATTCACTTAAGTGTGGGTAAAAGCCGCATTTATTATGTGACTGGGCCGGCACGCTGTTTGTATGAAGGAAAAGCGGACGTTAAAGGCAGTGCCTTTAAGGCACGCCCCCAATAATGTTGGCCGGGTGGAAATCGGGAGAAATTCGGGAGTCTCCCGGGAAAATATAATAAAAATATAATAATTAAAATAATTTCCGATTATACATTTTAAGCATTTATCGGCTGATAATATCGACATCTCTGTTAGGATTTGATCACGGTGATCCCAGGATGCAGAGACGAGAGGCAATGTTGAATAATAAAAGGGGAATATTTAATAAGTCCAACAATTACAACAAAAGGCGATGGGGCAAAAAATGCACACCATGAATAATCAACAAAAACAGGTTCCACAGTGGTCGGCAGGGAGGTAGGCCAGGGCGCACTGAACACAGCAATAAGTCCAACACAAAAATCCTCTTTACCTCAGGGGGGGCTAGGAAGCAAGCACAAAGAGGTGAGGGATTACAGGAATAAGGAGTGGCAACATACCGGGACTGATGAAACGAAGCAGGCACATGCACGTGGGAGGTGCAGGAGACAAAGCTTGGTGTGTCAGCCGAGGTGCAGGAACAGGTGCTAGCCGAGGTGCAGCTGGAGGTGGCCTAGCTGGCGGTTGTGGCTTAGCAGGCCAAAGGACTGGTGGCGGTGGCCGTGCAGGAGGTTGCGGCTTAGCACGCCGAAAGACTGGTGGCGGTGGCCGTGCAGGAGGTTGCGGTTTATCACGCTGAAAGACTGGTGGCGGTGGCCGTGCAGGGGGTTGCGGCTTAGCACGCCGAAAGACTGGTGGCGGTGGCCGTGCAGGGGGTTGCGGCTTAGCACGCCGAAAAACTGGTGGCGGTGGCCGTGCAGGAGGTTGCGGCTTAGCACGCCGAAGTTGTGCCACCGCACTAGCACAGTTCCCAGTACTAGCCCCCCCCCTCAAGACGCGGATACCAGACGCGCTCTTTGCGGTTTGGAACCGTCTTCAAGGGTGGGTGGGGGGAGGTATGGAGGGGGGTATACTCCTCTTTAAATTGTCCAAATTGACTATTATCACCCCTCACTTGAGATTGGGTGGGAGCACAGGGGGAAAAAATATGTGCAGTGGGCGAAGCAATAGTCACTGGGGGCGGAACCAAAGTCACTGGAGGTGGAGTCTGAAAATCAGAATGTGACTGACTAGACTTACACTTAACAAAAATGTCCTGATAATGTTTTATCTTGGAATAAAAGTTATTTGGCATTGGCTGACAGAAAGAAGCAGATGGAAAAAAAAAATCTTGCTCAATGACGTCATCGGGAGTGGGCGGAGTTACCTCTTCGGGGGGCGCCAATGAAATGACGTCATTGTTGATGCTGTCCATGTGACTGACAGCCCAATCGGAGAAATGTTTGGCAAAGTGGTCGATTGGGTTGCCAAACATCTGAGGAGGGGAAGTTTGAGCTGCATGTAGCTTGCTTCGGTCCGGGAGAGGAGTTTGCAGGAGCGAGGGGAAGACCTTCTGGCCGGCTTCCGTCTTCGCTGACGCGTCCCGTACTGCAGGGGTGTGGCGATGTCCTCGGGCCAAACGGAGTGGATTGGGACCAGCTTTCCGTTGGGACCCCATATCAGGTCCTGGCGCTCCGAGGGGGAATAGCGAAGAGTTTCCGCTTCCATTGCTCGCAACACCTCCCACGTACCTTCGTCAAACTCCTCAATGGCGGCCGCGGGAGAATTGTTATTTGCTGGCTTCCTACTGAAACGACTGGGTCGCATAGTGATGTGGGTGTGGTTCTCCCAAGGATGCAGACGGCTTCGGACACAGCTTGCAGGTAGAAAAATGATTTATTTAAAATATAAATCGTACGGGGAACGAACAAAAGACGTGCAAATAGCAAAAGGCAAAAACAAAAGGACTAGCGTGGGAGCTAGCAGGCAAAATGGCATAGCGTGAAAAGCTAGCGGGAATCAAAGTTGTCGTTATCTGTTGTAAGGGAACAAACTAGGAAGCCAGACCGAGTGAGGCCAGGGCAAAGACTAAATAGCCCTCTGATTAGTGCCCGGGCAACAGGTGCGCGTCCCGAACACTAACCAGAGGCAGGTGTGTATAATCTGCCGTCATGGCAACAGAAACAAACGAAACTCAAGGTGCTGAAAACACGTGACTCAAACATAAACAAACTATGATCCGGGCAGCGGATCGTAACAATCTCTAGTTTTTATTTTTGTTTGTTTTTTTCGCAGTCGAACATCAAAAAGAGTCACATAACTGATCTTTGACTAGCACTTTTGCCGTCCAATTCAGTAATGAAGTCAGCGGGCGCAAAATCCAACCGCGCCCCACTTCACCTCGGGTGACCCTGCCGCAACCTGGCAGGAGTGAGGACTTGACGAGGGGCCTGCCAGACGAGAAGATGGGCAGCGGCGTCACGTTAGCGCCCGAGCTAACAAACTAGGCTGGCCCCAGACTGTAAGACTGGAAGCGCTGCCTGCATGTCAATGAGCTTGATAGCTAGATGGAGGCTCTCTTGTCTCACACACACTGGCTGCCATCTGCACCCTGAAAGGGCTTCGCTTACACTCAGTGTGTGTGTGTGTGTGTGTGTGTGTGTGTGTGTGTGTGTGTGTGTGTGTGTGTGTATACTTCAGAGGATGGGCTGCAGTTAACCCCCAGTCCATGCCTGTCTCACAGCCTTTGAGAAGCAGACAGATCATTGAGACAAAAAAAAGGGATCTATTTTTAGACATGCAATAAGGGTGGGGGGTAAGCGTGAGTGGCGTGCATGTGGACTAGCATATGTGTGTGCGTGTGTGTGTGTGTGAGTGTGTGTGTGTGCGTGTGATTCTATGGTGGTGAGCATGATGCACAGTGATAGTCTTTTCCAAAACAACGTCGCCGAGGAGGCACAAGCTATCGTGCACTTCACACGCAATCACATGAGCCACGGATGCACACACACACACACACACGCGTACACACACACACACACCTATTGTGCCCGCAGCTCGGCCTGACGGCGGTGTTGTTGGACTCACATCACAAACACGCCACCTCCCTAGCAACGGCACACGTGACGCCATAGTAGCGTCGGACATGCCAACCTTCCCCCCCCCCCCGCGCCGTCTCTAATCCTGCCAATTGATGATTAGAGGAGGACACAATGGACGCGCACGTGGACGGCGAACCAAGCGGAGGTCAGGACGATCGCTCTCCCTGTACAGGAAATAAGAGGAAACGATAAACAAGACGATGACGTTTGGAGTAGATGCTGCAGTTAGTTTGAGGATATACAAAACCCAAAACCAGTGAAGTTGGCACGTTGTGTAAATGGTAAATAAAAACAGACTACAATGATTTGCTCATCCTTTTCAACTTACAGGTAAAAGCCAGTAAATTAGAATATTTTGAAAAACTTGATTTATTTCAGTAATTGCATTCAAAAGGTGTAACTTGTACATTATATTTATTCATTGCACACAGACTGATGCATTCAAATGTTTATTTCATTTAATTTTGATGATTTGAAGTGGCAACAAATGAAAATCCAAAATTCCGTGTGTCACAAAATTAGAATATTACTTAAGGCTAATACAAAAAAGGGATTTTTAGAAATGTTGGCCAACTGAAAAGTATGAAAATGAAAAATATGAGCATGTACAATACTCAATACTTGGTTGGAGCTCCTTTTGCCTCAATTACTGCGTTAATGCGGCGTGGCATGGAGTCGATGAGTTTCTGGCACTGCTCAGGTGTTTTGAGAGCCCAGGTTGCTCTGATAGTGGCCTTCAACTCTTCTGCGTTTTTGGGTCTGGCATTCTGCATCTTCCTTTTCACAATACCCCACAGATTTTCTATGGGGCTAAGGTCAGGGGAGTTGGCGGGCCAATTTAGAACAGAAATACCATGGTCCGTAAACCAGGCACGGGTAGATTTTGCGCTGTGTGCAGGCGCCAAGTCCTGTTGGAACTTGAAATCTCCATCTCCATAGAGCAGGTCAGCAGCAGGAAGCATGAAGTGCTCTAAAACTTGCTGGTAGACGGCTGCGTTGACCCTGGATCTCAGGAAACAGAGTGGACCGACACCAGCAGATGACATGGCACCCCAAACCATCACCCAACCATGCAAATTTTGCACTTCCTTTGGAAATCGAGGTCCCAGAGTCTGGAGGAAGACAGCAGAGGCACAGGATCCACGTTGCCTGAAGTCTAGTGTAAAGTTTCCACCATCAGTGATGGTTTGGGGTGCCATGTCATCTGCTGGTGTCGGTCCACTCTGTTTCCTGAGATCCAGGGTCAACGCAGCCGTCTACCAGCAAGTTTTAGAGCACTTCATGCTTCCTGCTGCTGACCTGCTCTATGGAGATGGAGATTTCAAGTTCCAACAGGACTTGGCGCCTGCACACAGCGCAAAATCTACCCGTGCCTGGTTTACGGACCATGGTATTTCTGTTCTAAATTGGCCCGCCAATTCCCCTGACCTTAGCCCCATAGAAAATCTGTGGGGTATTGTGAAAAGGAAGATGCAGAATGCCAGACCCAAAAACGCAGAAGAGTTGAAGGCCACTATCAGAGAAACCTGGGCTCTCATAACACCTGAGCAGTGCCAGAAACTCATCGACTCCATGCCACGCCGCATTAACGCAGTAATTGAGGCAAAAGGAGCTCCAAGCAAGTATTGAGTATTGTACATGCTCATATTTTTCATTTTCATACTTTTCAGTTGGCCAACATTTCTAAAAATCCCTTTTTTGTATTAGCCTTAAGTAATATTCTAATTTTGTGACACACGGAATTTTGGATTTTCATTTGTTGCCACTTCAAATCATCAAAATTAAATGAAATAAACATTTGAATGCATCAGCCTGTGTGCAATGAATAAATATAATGTACAAGTTACACCTTTTGAATGCAATTACTGAAATAAATCAAGTTTTTTAAAATATTCTAATTTACTGGCTTTTACCTGTATATTCAATTGAATAGACTGCAAAGACAAGATATTTAAATGTTCCAACCGAGAAACTTGTTTTTTTTTTTGCAAATAATCATTAACTTAGAATTTAATGGCAGCAACACATTGCAAGAAAGTTGGCACAGGGGCATTTTTACTACTGTGTTACATGGCCTTTCCCTTTAACAACACTCAGTAAACGTTTGGGAACTGAGGAGACCAATTTTTGAAGCTTTTAAGGTGGAATTCTTTCCCATTCTTGCTTGATGTACAGCTTAAGTTGTTCAACAGTCCGGCGGTCTCCGTTGTTAGGCTTCATAATGCGCCACACATTTTCAATGGGAGACAGGTAGGCCAGTGTAGTACCCGCACTCTTTTATTATGAAGCCACGCTGTTGTAACACGTGGCTTGGCATTGTCTTGCTGAAATAAGCAGGGGCGTCCATAATAACGTTGCTTGGATGGCCACATATGTTGCTCTAAAACCTGTTTGTACCTCTCAGCTTTAATGGTGTGTGTAAGTTACCCATGCCTTGGGCATTAATACACGCTCCTACCATCACAGATGCTGGCTTTTGAACTTTGCGCCTTTAACAGTAGGGATGGTTCTTTTCCTCTTTGGTCCGGAGGACACGATGTCCACAGTTTTCAAAAACAATTAGAAATGTGGAACCGTCAGACCACAGAGCACTTGTCCACTTTGCATCAGTCCATCTTAGATGAGCTCAGGCCCAGCGAAGCCGACGGCGTTTCTGGGTGTTGTTGATAAACGGTTTTCGCCTTGCATGGGAGAGTTTTAACTTGCACTTACAGATGTAGCGACCAACTGTAGTTACTGACAGTGGGTTTCTGAAGTGTTCCTGAGCCCATGTGGTGATATCCTTTACACACTGATGTCGCTTTTTGATGCAGTACCGCCTGAAGGATCGAAGGTCACGGTCATTCAATGTTACGTGCAGTGATTTCTCCAGATTCTGTGAACCTTTTGATGATTTTACGGACCGCAGATGGTGAAATCCCTAAATTCCTTGCAATAGCTGGTTGAGAAAGGTTTTTCTTAAACTGTTCAACAATTTGCTCACGCATTGGTTGACAAAGTGGTGACCCTCGCCCCATCCTTGTTTGTGAATGACTGAGCATTTCATGGAATCTACTTTTATACCCAATCATGGCACCCACCTGTTCCCAATTGGCCTGTTCACCTGTGGGTGTCATGTCTGTGTCAATCATGTTTTTGTTTGGCCATGTGCTGTTTGCTTTTTGGACGCTTTTGAGTTCCTGGTTGTTCACTCCCTTGTTTTGTTTCCAATGTTACCCATTAGTTTCACCTGTTCCACGTTTGGACTCACACACCTGTCACCAATCATGTCACTGTTATTTAAGCCTGTCTTTTTCTGTTGGTCGGCCTGGCGACATTATCTGCTGTTACCCTTGTCACTCATGCGTTGATTCCATGCCATTGTTCCTTGATCATTCCCATGCTTGTTCCAAGTAAGTTTTTGTTTCATAGTCAAGTTTGCACCTCCGCCTTGTGCGCGCCTTTAGTTTGTTCTTTTTGTTATAGTAAAAATAAATATGTCCTTACCTTCACGCCATGTCCACCTCCAACTTTTATTGCATCTCGGGAAAACAACCACGCCATACCCAATCACAGCACCCACCTGTTCCTGATTAGCCCGTTCACCTGTGGGATGTTCCAAATAAGTGTTTGATGATCATTCCTCAACTTTCTCAGTCTTTTTCGCCACTTGTGCCAGCTTTTCTGGCGTCAAATTCCAAATGAGCAAATATTTGCAAAAAATAACAACGTTTCTCAGTTCGAACGTTAAGTATCTTGTTTTTGCAGTCCATTCAATTAAATATAGGTTGAAAAGGATTTGCAAATCATTGTATTCTCTTTTTATTTACGATTAACGCGACGTGCCAACTTTACTGGTTTTGGGTTTCGTACAAATCTTCATTAAGGTTGTCTTATCAAGTATAATTATCTGTCCATGCAGGTAGTTAATTTCACTCATTTTTAGTTGTTGTTTTTCCTAAAATCGAGTCTTTTTATGTTAGCTCTTTTATGCAGTGTAACAGTTGGCACTGATGCTAATACTGGCACAATGTGAGGGGTGACCTGGCTGGTCCGCAGACACTTGAGGCCGCTTTAGCAGGTTTTAAAAAAGGATCCACCAAGTGACAAATGGCTGAATGTGTCATCAGTGAGGCGATCATACTTGCCTTAACTTTGAAAAAAAAACAAAAAAACATCCACGATCTTCGTCTCCTTCCACCACCTGAACCCGATGTCCCCCCCGCCCGAACGCTCGCTATGCAGCCCCATCACCCAATCTCTGCAGCACACTTTCATCTGTGTACCAGCCTGCTGTGATTCCCTCACGCACACACACACACACACACACACACACACACACACACACACACACACACACACACACACACACACATGCACACACACACACACACACACACACACACACACACACACACACTGACCGTCCCCTCCTCCGACCTTTCCTAGTTATTGGCCGCTGACCCTGCAAGAAAGCGAAGGCGTTGAGCTTTAATTATTCATGTGTGATGAGAGACTCCTGCGTGTCTCCACTGCAAGGACAAACATAAAAAAAGTGATGGTGCTTGCACTGTAAATGTGCATAACATATACAGGTAAAAGCCAGTAAATTAGAATATTTTGAAAAACTTGATTTATTTCAGTAATTGCATTCAAAAGGTGTAACTTGTACATTATATTTATTCATTGCACACAGACTGATGCATTCAAATGTTTATTTCATTTAATTTTGATGATTTGAAGTGGCAACAAATGAAAATCCAAAATTCCGTGTGTCACAAAATTAGAATATTGCTTAAGGCTAATACAAAAAAGGGATTTTTAGAAATGTTGGCCAACTGAAAAGTATGAAAATGAAAAATATGAGCATGTACAATACTCAATACTTGGTTGGAGCTCCTTTTGCCTCAATTACTGCGTTAATGCGGCGTGGCATGGAGTCGATGAGTTTCTGGCACTGCTCAGGTGTTATGAGAGCCCAGGTTGCTCTGATAGTGGCCTTCAACTCTTCTGCGTTTTTGGGTCTGGCATTCTGCATCTTCCTTTTCACAATACCCCACAGATTTTCAATGGGGCTAAGGTCAGGGGAGTTGGCGGGCCAATTTAGAACAGAAATACCATGGTCCGTAAACCAGGCACGGGTAGATTTTGCGCTGTGTGCAGGCGCCAAGTCCTGTTGGAACTTGAAATCTCCATCTCCATAGAGCAGGTCAGCAGCAGGAAGCATGAAGTGCTCTAAAACTTACTGGTAGACGGCTGCGTTGACCCTGGATCTCAGGAAACAGAGTGGACCGACACCAGCAGATGACATGGCACCCCAAACCATCACCCAACCATGCAAATTTTGCATTTCCTTTGGAAATCGAGGTCCCAGAGTCTGGAGGAAGACAGGAGAGGCACAGGATCCACGTTGCCTGAAGTCTAGTGTAAAGTTTCCACCATCAGTGATGGTTTGGGGTGCCATGTCATCTGCTGGTGTCGGTCCACTCTGTTTCCTGAGATCCAGGGTCAACGCAACCGTCTACCAGCAAGTTTTAGAGCACTTCATGCTTCCTGCTGCTGACCTGCTCTATGGAGATGGAGATTTCAAGTTCCAACAGGACTTGGCGCCTGCACACAGCGCAAAATCTACCCGTGCCTGGTTTACGGACCATGGTATTTCTGTTCTAAATTGGCCCGCCAACTCCCCTGACCTTAGCCCCATAGAAAATCTGTGGGGTATTGTGAAAAGGAAGATGCAGAATGCCAGACCCAAAAACGCAGAAGAGTTGAAGGCCACTATCAGAGCAACCTGGGCTCTCATAACACCTGAGCAGTGCCAGAAACTCATTGACTCCATGCCACGCCGCATTAACGCAGTAATTGAGGCAAAAGGAGCTCCAACCAAGTATTGAGTATTGTACATGCTCATATTTTTCATTTTCATACTTTTCAGTTGGCCAACATTTCTAAAAATCCCTTTTTTGTATTAGCCTTAAGTAATATTCTAATTTTGTGACACACGGAATTTTGGATTTTCATTTGTTGCCACTTCAAATCATCAAAATTAAATGAAATAAACATTTGAATGCATCAGTCTGTGTGCAATGAATAAATATAATGTACAAGTTACACCTTTTGAATGCAATTACTGAAATAAATCAAGTTTTTCAAAATATTCTAATTTACTGGCTTTTACCTGTACTATGATGAAGGTATAGTATATTACATTGTTTACCATACAGTGGGGGGGGATTGTGCTGTCTTTGCATGTTTGGTTGTTAGTTAGTTATTGGTTGATATACTTCACACCCACTGGCCACAACATTAGGTACCCGCACACAGTCTCAATTACACATACTTGCCAACCCTCCCGAATTTTCCGGGAGACTCCCGAAATTCAGCGCCTCTCCCGAAATCCTCCCGGGAAAAATATTTTCCCGAAAATCTCCCGATTTCCAGCCGGAGCTGGAAGCCACGCCCCCTCCAGCCCCATGCGGACCTGAGTGAGGACAGCCTTTTTTCATGACGGGAGGACAACAGGGTGACAAGAACTAAATCATCCAGACTAGAGATACATTGCATTATTATGTTTATTTTACCTAAAAATAAATATATTTATTAATTAAAAAAAAAAAAAAACGAAATACATTTTTACTATATTTTGCTAAAAACATCAAAATTAATTGTATTTTCATTTGTATTTTTTTGTGGCTCCTTATTACATCCAGCCATAGAATTATACATTAAAATAAACATATTTGAAATAATTGATTTTAAATTATCATAATAATTCATTTAAAATGACCATATTTAATTATTAAAATAATTGCTTGTTTATCAACAACTTTAGCATTTTATTCATTACATTTTGAAACTCTCAGAAGCCAAGTTATGTTATATTCCTTAATATTTATTTATGCAAGTTTGAAGTATCAATTATCTAAACACAGTTTTGTTTGCATATTTTCAGGATGTAGATATCTATATATATATATATATATATATATATATATATATATATATATATATATGTATGTGTGGGAAAAAAAATCACAAGAGTATTTCATCTCTACAGGCCTGTTTCATGAGGGGGGGTACCCTCAATCATCAGGAGATTTTAATGGGAGCATTCGCATACCATGGTTTATATAGGGCACAGAGTGGGTGGGTACAGGCTGGCCTAGGGGCGTGGTGATTGGCTCATGTGATACCTAGGAGGTGTTTCCGTCTATGGCGGCATGCTGTTACAATTTCGCTGCGCTTGTTGAGGGATGACAGGTCTGGACGGTAAATAATAAACAGTTTCTCTTTCAAGCATAGGTTGCATCTTTTATTACCACTATTGTAAGGTGTGCTGGATGCAAGAATTTGCCATGTTATTGAATATTCAACATTATTGTCATTGAGGTCCCAAATGTGTTTGCTGAGTTCTGTGGTATTTCGCAGGTTTTTGTTCCTGAAAGAAGCCTTGTGATTGTTCCATCTGGTTTTGAATTCTCCCTGGGTTAATCCTACATATGTGTCGGATGTGTTAATGTCCTTGCGTATTACCTTAGATTGGTAGACAACTGATGCTTGTAAGCACCCCCCGTTGAGAGGGCAATCAGGTTTCTTTCGACAGTTACAGTCTTTGTTGGTTTTGGAGTCGCTCTGTCTGGGGGCCGACGGCTCATTTGCAATTGTTTTGTTGTGGTTTGAGATGATTTGTCGTATATTGTTCATGCAGCTATAGCTCAATTTAATGTTGTTCTTGTTGAATACTTTTCTTAGGGTGTTGTCTTTGGGAAAGTGTTTGTCAATCAGATTGAGGAATTTGTGTCCAATGTTAGTTGGAGTTTTCTGTTCTTTTTTGGCTGGTTTCCTGGCGTGGGTTCATAGGTGAGGGTGAAATTGTATCCGCTTTCATCAAGGGCTTTTTGGTACGGGGGGGTTGCTTGGTCAAATTCAGCTTTGCTAGATGACAGCATCGATAGCCTTTTGTTGATTCCGGTAGGTATTCTTTTCGTGGTGGCGGGTGGGTGGTTGCTGTCATGGTGCACGTATTGGAGTGTTGTGTTGGGTTTCGTGAATGGTTGGTAGCTGTTATTTCTCAGGTTGAAAGTGACGTCAAGGAAGTTGACGGTTTGCTTGTTGGCTTCAATCGTGATCCGTAGGCCGTTCTCTTTGAAAATTTGGCATATGCGCTTCTTGGTATTTTCGCTGCTCCTTGGCGAGGCGCGACACATATATATATATATATATATATATATATATATATATATATATATATATATATATATATATATATATATATGTATGAAATACGAGACTTGGTGAATTTCAGCTGTCAATATACTCCTCCCCTCTTAACCACGCCCCCAACCACGCCCCGCCCCCACCCTCCACCTCCCGAAATCGGAGGTCTCAAGGTTGGCAAGTATGCAATTACATCACTTTTATGTATTTTGACTTGTTTTTCCCCTGTCGGGGTTCGCCACAGCAAAGTGTTTTTTTTACACTTCTGACACAAACGCTCCCTTTTATACAGTTTTGGGATAAGTACTGTACAGTATTGTATTGACTTCCTTGTTCATTTACGGAATCCAGTCAACTTGCTTTGATTTCACGTTATCGAACTGTGCATGTAAGTGCCATTGAGGTGACATTGGGGCCTGTGTATTTATACTGGAGTCTGATAAAGATAACATTTTACTTGTAAACTAAATATGAGTTGGGAAATTGTGTTAGATGTAAATATAAACGGAATACAATGATTTGCAAATAATTTTAAACCCATATTCAATTGAATGCACTACAAAGACAAAATATTTGATGTTCAAACTCATACACTTTATTTATTTTTTTTGCAAATAATAATTAACTTAGAATTTCATGGCTGCAACACGTGCCAAAGTAGTTGGGAAAGGGCATGTTCACCACTGTGTTACATGGCCTTTCCTTTTAACAACACTCAGTAAACGTTTGGGAACTGAGGAGACACCTTTTTTGATGTAACACGTGGCTTGGCATTGTCTTGCTGAAATAAGCAGGGGCGTTTATGGTAACGTTGCTTGGATGGCAACATATGTTGCTCCAAAACCTGTATGTACCTTTCAGCATTAATGGCACCTTCACAGATGTGTAAGTTACCCATGTCTTGGGCACTAATACACCCCCATACCATCACAGATGCTGGCTTTTCAACTTTGCGCCTATAACAATCCGGATGGTTCTTTTCCTCTTTGGTCCGGAGGACACGACGTCCACAGTTTCCAAAAACAATTTGAAATGTGTACTCGTCAGACCACAGAACACTTTTCCACTTTGTATCAGTCCATCTTAGATGAGCTCAGGCCCAGTAAGCCGACAGCGTTTCTGGGTGTTGTTGATAAACGGTTTTTGCCTTGTATAGGAGAGTTTTAACTTGCACTTACAGATGTAGCGACCAACTGTAGTTACTGACAGTGGGTTTCTGAAGTGTTCCTAAGCCCATGTGGTGATATCCTTTACATACTGATGTCGCTTGTTGATGCAGTATAGCCTGAGGGATCGAAAGTCACAGGCTTAGCTGCTTACGTGCAGTGATTTCTCCAGATTCTCTGAACCATTTGATGATATTACGGACCGTAGATGGTGAAATCCCTAAATACCTTGCAATAGCTGGTTGAGAAAGGTTTTTCTTAAACTGTTCAACAATTTGCTCACGCATTGGTTGACAAAGTAGTGACCCTCGCCCCGTCCTTGTTTGTGAATGACTGAGCATTTCATGGAATCTACTTTTATACCCAATCATGGCACCCACCTGTTCCCAATTTGCCTGTTCACCTGTGGGATGTTCCAAATAAGTGTTTGATGAGCATTCCTCAACTTTATCAGTATTTATTGCCACCTTTCCCAACTTCTTTTTCACGTGTTGCTGGCATCAAATTCTAAAGTTAATGATTATTTGCAAAAAAAAAAAATGTTTATCAGTTTGAACATCAAATATGTTGGTTGTCTTTGTAGCATATTCAACTGAATATGGGTTGAAAATGATTTGCAAATCATTGTATTCCGTTTATATTTACATCTAACACAATTTCCCAACTCATATGGAAACGGGGTTTGTATATTGTAGCGTCCCGGAAGAGTTAGCACTGCAAGGGTTTCTGGGTATTTGTTCTGTTGTGTTTATGTTGTGTTACGGTGCGGATGTTCTCCCGAAATGTGTTTGTCATTCTTGTTTGGTGTGGTTTCACAGTGTGGAGAATATTTGTAACAGTGTTAAAGTTGTTTATACGGCCACCCTCAGTGTGACCTGTATGGCTGTTGACCAATAATGACTTGCATTCACTTGTGTGATTGGGCCGGCACGCAAAGGCAGTGCCTTTAAGGTTTATTGGCGCTCTGCACTTCTCCCTACGTCCGTGTACACAGCGGCGTTTTAAAAAGTCATAAATTTTACTTTTTGAAACCGATACCGATAATTTCCGATATTACATTTTAAAGCATTTATCGGCCGATAATATCGGACTGCCGATATTATCGGACATCTCTACCAAAGACTTTAAAAAATGGGACCCATTACCTCCCTGCTTGGCACTCAGCATCAAGGGTTGGAATTGGGGGGGTTAAATCACCAAATGATTCCCGAGCGCGGCGCACACTGCTGCTCACTGCTCCCCTCACCTCCCAGGGGGTGAACATGGGGATGAGTCAAATGCAGAGGACACATTTCACCACACCTCGTGTGTGCGTGACAATCGTTGGGACTTTAACTTTAACTTTAATTTTTCAGGTCTGAAATAGGGTAATACGATAAAAAAATGGCACTTCCGCAGAAGGGACAAACAGGAAAGGTTGAAAAGAAACTGACCAATCACACCCGAGCGTGTCCTTTGACGTGTGGTTAGAATTTTTCAGAGGTGCACGTCCTGCTCCGCCGGAGGCTTTGCAGGGGTGAGGAGCGATCCGGTGCCGTGACACTGATGTAACATAATTCCCCCCTGCCTCTGCAACACCTCACTGCGCTTCCCGATTTGAGAACTGCCGGCTCACACGAAGAGATGCACACACCAAAAAAGCAAACTTGAGGCTATACAGTGACCTCTCCAAGGTCATGAGCGCCACTTCGGAAGTTTTACGTGACTTTGCGCGTATCGACGGGGTAACTCCATTGCCTTTGTGTGTAACCACATGTGGAGTGTGTGATGCTGGAAAGCAGCACACACAAACTCCAAGTAACGGTGTCTTGTTACTTTAAAGTAACTCCTCATTCCTTCCCTGACACCAGCCAGCACTGCGCGTGACACCTCCGGGGTTGAAGCCCCGAAATTTTTTAAACTCCTTACAAATTTCACCATTAGGCTGACAAATGAAATGCAGGCTTTAAGTCAGCAGAGAGCCTCAATAGCTGGCTGTGGAGTGGATGGAAGGAGATTAGAGGAAAAGAGGCCTCGTCTCAAACCGAGACGTGCCGGGGCCACAAATCGCTGACAGTCGAGGCAAAAGCAGGAGTGTCACGCCTCTGATGCATAAAGTCGAGAAGTTCATTACCCCGCATATCATCACCCAGCACGGCAAAGAGCCCGGGGGAGCTTTTTTTTTTTTTTTTTTTTGCCTCTTTCCGCGCTACCCCCTCATCCACCCACCCGTCACTTTCCGGCTTCCTTCTCTCTCTTTTTTTCCTCACACCAGCTCATTCACCCCGTCGTTCTGCTTTGTTGCTGAAAGCTGTGGTTGGTGTTTTTATGCCTCAAAAAAAAACCAAAGAAAAATGGCGGGGCAGCAACAGCTTTGGGAGGAAAATAGTTGTTTCTAATTTGTTTCAATGAAACAATCATAAACTACAATAGACCGGAAGATGATGAGTTTAACAAAATATGCAACAACAACAAAAAAATATGTAATAATATTTATGACTATTATAGGATTTTTTTAAATTATTTTTTAAATTTTTTGTAATTTTTTTTATTAACATCAGGGATGTGAATCTTACAACTACTCTGTGGAGGTCTTGCTCCTCTGGGTTCTCTGGACCACCAATCACCGACATGACAGCTCCTTTTCAAAGGATATTAAGTGAGCTCAAATATACATACAAAGGAGGCGTAATGATGCATTATGTACATACAGCTCGCCTAAATAGCATGTTAGCATCGATTAGCTTGCAGTCATGCACTGACTAGCACGCCACAAAAGTCAATAACATCAACAAAGCTCACCTTTGTGCATTCACGCACAGTATAAAACGTTTGGTGGACAAAATGAGACTAAGAAGGAGTGGCATAAAACACGTCCTTCTGCAGCAGCGTCTGAGAAAGCTATACATGTAAACAAACTACGGTGAGTTCAAGGACTCCCGTAATTAGTAGAATAAAATGCTTTTTTAATTTTTTAATTTATTTATCTTTTGCCTCTTTCCGCGCTACCCCCCTCATCCACCCACCCGTCACTTTCCGGCTTCCTACTCTCTCTTTTTTTCCTCACACCAGCTCATTCACCCCGTCGTTCTGCTTTGTTGCTGAAAGCTGTGGTTGGTGTTTTTATGCCTCAAAAAAACCCAAAGAAAAATGGCGGGGCAGCAACAGCTTTGGGAGGAAAATAGTTGTTTCTAATTTGTTTCAATGAAACAATCATAAACTACAATAGACCGGAAGATGATGAGTTTAACAAAATATGCAACAACAACAAAAAAATATATAATAATATTTATGACTATTATAGGATTTTTTTAAATTATTTTTTAAATTTTTGTAATTTTTTTTTATTAACATCAGGGATGTGAATCTTACAACTACTCTGTGGAGGTCTTGCTCCTCTGGGTTCTCTGGACCACCAATCACCGACATGACAGCTCCTTTTCAAAGGATATTAAGTGAGCTCAATTATACATACAAAGGAGGCGTAATGATGCATTATGTACATACAGCTCGCCTAAATAGCATGTTAGCATCGATTAGCTTGCAGTCATGCACTGACTAGCACGCCACAAAAGTCAATAACATCAACAAAGCTCACCTTTGTGCATTCACGCACAGTATAAAACGTTTGGTGGACAAAATGAGACTAAGAAGGAGTGGCATAAAACACGTCCTTCTGCAGCAGCGTCTGAGAAAGCTATACATGTAAACAAACTACGGTGAGTTCAAGGACTCCCGTAATTAGTAGAATAAAATGCTTTTTTAATTTTTTTATTTATTTATCTTTTGCCTCTTTCCGCGCTACCCCCTCATCCACCCACCCGTCACTTTCCGGCTTCCTTCTCTCTCTTTTTTTCCTCACACCAGCTCATTCACCCCGTCGTTCTGCTTTGTTGCTGAAAGCTGTGGTTGGTGTTTTTATGCCTCAAAAAAACCCAAAGAAAAATGGCGGGGCAGCAACAGCTTTGGGAGGAAAATAGTTGTTTCTAATTTGTTTCAATGAAACAATCATAAACTACAATAGACCGGAAGATGATGAGTTTAACAAAATATGCAACAACAACAAAAAAATATGTAATAATATTTATGACTATTATAGGATTTTTTTAAATTATTTTTTAAATTTTTGTAATTTTTATTATTAACATCAGGGATGTGAATCTTACAACTACTCTGTGGAGGTCTTGCTCCTCTGGGTTCTCTGGACCACCAATCACCGACATGACAGCTCCTTTTCAAAGGATATTAAGTGAGCTCAAATATACATACAAAGGAGGCGTAATGATGCATTATGTACATACAGCTCGCCTAAATAGCATGTTAGCGTCGATTAGCTTGCAGTCATGCACTGACTAGCACGCCACAAAAGTCAATAACATCAACAAAGCTCACCTTTGTGCATTCACGCACAGTATAAAACGTTTGGTGGACAAAATGAGACTAAGAAGGAGTGGCATAAAACACGTCCTTCTGCAGCAGCGTCTGAGAAAGTTATACATGTAAACAAACTACGGTGAGTTCAAGGACTCCCGTAATTAGTAGAATAAAATGCTTTTTTAATTTTTTAATTTATTTATCTTTTGCCTCTTTCCGCGCTACCCCCTCATCCACCCACCCGTCACTTTCCGGCTTCCTTCTCTCTCTTTTTTTTCACACCAGTTCATTCACCCAGTCGTTCTGCTTTGTTGCTGAAAGCTGTGGTTGGTGTTTTTATGCCTCAAAAAAAAACAAAGAAAAATGGCGGGGCAGCAACAGCTTTGGGAGGAAAATAGTTGTTTCTAATTTGTTTCAATGAAACAATCATAAACTACAATAGACCGGAAGATGATGAGTTTAACAAAATATGCAACAACAACAAAAAAATATATAATAATATTTATGACTATTATAGGATTTTTTTAAATTATTTTTTAAATTTTTGTAATTTTTTTTATTAACATCAGGGATGTGAATCTTACAACTACTCTGTGGAGGTCTTGCTCCTCTGGGTTCTCTGGACCACCAATCACCGACATGACAGCTCCTTTTCAAAGGATATTAAGTGAGCTCAAATATACATACAAAGGAGGCGTAATGATGCATTATGTACATACAGCTCGCCTAAATAGCATGTTAGCATCGATTAGCTTGCAGTCATGCACTGATAGCACGCCACAAAAGTCAAGAACATCAACAAAGCTCACCTTTGTGCATTCACGCACAGTATAAAACGTTTGGTGGACAAAATGAGACTAAGAAGGAGTGGCATAAAACACGTCCTTCTGCAGCAGCGTCTGAGAAAGTTATACATGTAAACAAACTATGGTGAGTTCAAGGACTCCCGTAATTAGTAGAATAAAATGTTTTTTTAATTTTTTAATTTATTTATCTTTTGCCTCTTTCCGCGCTACCCCCTCATCCACCCACCCGTCACTTTCCGGCTTCCTTCTCTCTCTTTTTTTTCACACCAGTTCATTCACCCAGTCGTTCTGCTTTGTTGCTGAAAGCTGTGGTTGGTGTTTTTATGCCTCAAAAAAAAACAAAGAAAAATGGCGGGGCAGCAACAGCTTTGGGAGGAAAATACTTGTTTCTAATTTGTTTCAATGAAACAATCATAAACTACAATAGACCGGAAGATGATGAGTTTAACAAAATATGCAACAACAACAAAAAAATATATAATAATATTTATGACTATTATAGGATTTTTTAAAATTATTTTTTAAATTTTTGTAATTTTTTTTATTAACATCAGGGATGTGAATCTTACAACTACTCTGTGGAGGTCTTGCTCCTCTGGGTTCTCTGGACCACCAATCACCGACATGACAGCTCCTTTTCAAAGGATATTAAGTGAGCTCAAATATACATACAAAGGAGGCGTAATGATGCATTATGTACATACAGCTCGCCTAAATAGCATGTTAGCATCGATTAGCTTGCAGTCATGCACTGACTAGCACGCCACAAAAGTCAATAACATCAACAAAGCTCACCTTTGTGCATTCACGCACAGTATAAAACGTTTGGTGGACAAAATGAGACTAAGAAGGAGTGGCATAAAACACGTCCTTTTGCAGCAGCGTCTGAGAAAGTTATACATGTAAACAAACTACGGTGAGTTCAAGGACTCCCGTAATTAGTAGAATAAAATGCTTTTTTAATTTTTTAATTTATTTATCTTTTGCCTCTTTCCGCGCTACCCCCTCATCCACCCACCCGTCACTTTCCGGCTTCCTTCTCTCTCTTTTTTTCCCTCACACCAGCTCATTCACCCCGTCGTTCTGCTTTGTTGCTGAAAGCTGTGGTTGGTGTTTTTATGCCTCAAAAAAACCCAAAGAAAAATGGCGGGGCAGCAACAGCTTTGGGAGGAAAATAGTTGTTTCTAATTTGTTTCAATGAAACAATCATAAACTACAATAGACCGGAAGATGATGAGTTTAACAAAATATGCAACAACAACAAAAAAATATGTAATAATATTTATGACTATTATAGGATTTTTTTAAATTATTTTTTAAATTTTTGTAATTTTTATTATTAACATCAGGGATGTGAATCTTACAACTACTCTGTGGAGGTCTTGCTCCTCTGGGTTCTCTGGACCACCAATCACCGACATGACAGCTCCTTTTCAAAGGATATTAAGTGAGCTCAAATATACATACAAAGGAGGCGTAATGATGCATTATGTACATACAGCTCGCCTAAATAGCATGTTAGCGTCGATTAGCTTGCAGTCATGCACTGACTAGCACGCCACAAAAGTCAATAACATCAACAAAGCTCACCTTTGTGCATTCACGCACAGTATAAAACGTTTGGTGGACAAAATGAGACTAAGAAGGAGTGGCATAAAACACGTCCTTCTGCAGCAGCGTCTGAGAAAGTTATACATGTAAACAAACTACGGTGAGTTCAAGGACTCCCGTAATTAGTAGAATAAAATGCTTTTTTAATTTTTTAATTTATTTATCTTTTGCCTCTTTCCGCGCTACCCCCTCATCCACCCACCCGTCACTTTCCGGCTTCCTTCTCTCTCTTTTTTTTCACACCAGTTCATTCACCCAGTCGTTCTGCTTTGTTGCTGAAAGCTGTGGTTGGTGTTTTTATGCCTCAAAAAAAAACAAAGAAAAATGGCGGGGCAGCAACAGCTTTGGGAGGAAAATAGTTGTTTCTAATTTGTTTCAATGAAACAATCATAAACTACAATAGACCGGAAGATGATGAGTTTAACAAAATATGCAACAACAACAAAAAAATATATAATAATATTTATGACTATTATAGGATTTTTTTAAATTATTTTTTAAATTTTTGTAATTTTTTTTATTAACATCAGGGATGTGAATCTTACAACTACTCTGTGGAGGTCTTGCTCCTCTGGGTTCTCTGGACCACCAATCACCGACATGACAGCTCCTTTTCAAAGGATATTAAGTGAGCTCAAATATACATACAAAGGAGGCGTAATGATGCATTATGTACATACAGCTCGCCTAAATAGCATGTTAGCATCGATTAGCTTGCAGTCATGCACTGACTAGCACACCACAAAATTCAATAACATCAACAAAGCTCACCTTAGTGCATTCACGCACAGTATAAAACGTTTGGTGGACAAAATGAGACTAAGAAGGAGTGGCATAAAACACGTACTTTTGCAGCAGCGTCTGAGAAAGTTATACATGTAAACAAACTACGGTGAGTTCAAGGACTCCCGTAATTAGTAGAATAAAATGTTATTTTTATTTTTTTATTTTTTTATTTTTTGCCTCTTTCCGCGCTACCCCCTCATCCACCCACCCGTCACTTTCCGGCTTCCTTCTCTCTCTTTTTTTCCTCACACCAGCTCATTCACCCAGTCGTTCTGCTTTGTTGCTGAAAGCTGTGGTTGGTGTTTTTATGCCTCAAAAAACCCCAAAGAAAAATGGCGGGGCAGCAACAGCTTTGGGAGGAAAATAGTTGTTTCTAATTTGTTTCAATGAAACAATCATAAACTACAATAGACCGGAAGATGATGAGTTTAACAAAATATGCAACAACAACAAAAAAATATATAATAATATTTATGACTATTATAGGATTTTTTTAAATTATTTTTTAAATTTTTGTAATTTTTTTTATTAACATCAGGGATGTGAATCTTACAACTACTCTGTGGAGGTCTTGCTCCTCTGGGTTCTCTGGACCACCAATCACCGACATGACAGCTCCTTTTCAAAGGATATTAAGTGAGCTCAATTATACATACAAAGGAGGCGTAATGATGCATTATGTACATACAGCTCGCCTAAATAGCATGTTAGCATCGATTAGCTTGCAGTCATGCACTGACTAGCACGCCACAAAAGTCAATAACATCAACAAAGCTCACCTTTGTGCATTCACGCACAGTATAAAACGTTTGGTGGACAAAATGAGACTAAGAAGGAGTGGCATAAAACACGTCCTTCTGCAGCAGCGTCTGAGAAAGTTATACATGTAAACAAACTACGGTGAGTTCAAGGACTCCCGTAATTAGTAGAATAAAATGCTTTTTTAATTTTTTAATTTATTTATCTTTTGCCTCTTTCCGCGCTACCCCCTCATCCACCCACCCGTCACTTTCCGGCTTCCTTCTCTCTCTTTTTTTCCTCACACCAGCTCATTCACCCCGTCGTTCTGCTTTGTTGCTGAAAGCTGTGGTTGGTGTTTTTATGCCTCAAAAAAACCCAAAGAAAAATGGCGGGGCAGCAACAGCTTTGGGAGGAAAATAGTTGTTTCTAATTTGTTTCAATGAAACAATCATAAACTACAATAGACCGGAAGATGATGAGTTTAACAAAATATGCAACAACAACAAAAAAATATATTATAATATTTATGACTATTATAGGATTTTTTTAAATTATTTTTTAAATTTTTGTAATTTTTTTTTATTAACATCAGGGATGTGAATCTTACAACTACTCTGTGGAGGTCTTGCTCCTCTGGGTTCTCTGGACCACCAATCACCGACATGACAGCTCCTTTTCAAAGGATATTAAGTGAGCTCAAATATACATACAAAGGAGGCGTAATGATGCATTATGTACATACAGCTCGCCTAAATAGCATGTTAGCATCGATTAGCTTGCAGTCATGCACTGACTAGCACGCCACAAAAGTCAATAACATCAACAAAGCTCACCTTTGTGCATTCACGCACAGTATAAAACGTTTGATGGACAAAATGAGACTAAGAAGGAGTGGCATAAAACACGTCCTTCTGCAGCAGCGTCTGAGAAAGTTATACATGTAAACAAACTACGGTGAGTTCAAGGACTCCCGTAATTAGTAGAATAAAATGCTTTTTTAATTTTTTAATTTATTTATCTTTTGCCTCTTTCCGCGCTACCCCCTCATCCACCCACCCGTCACTTTCCGGCTTCCTTCTCTCTCTTTTTTTCCTCACACCAGCTCATTCACCCCGTCGTTCTGCTTTGTTGCTGAAAGCTGTGGTTGGTGTTTTTATGCCTCAAAAAAAACCCAAAGAAAAATGGCGGGGCAGCAACAGCTTTGGGAGGAAAATAGTTGTTTCTAATTTGTTTCAATGAAACAATCATAAACTACAATAGACCGGAAGATGATGAGTTTAACAAAATATGCAACAACAACAACAAAAATATATAATAATATTTATGACTATTATAGGATTTTTTTAAATTATTTTTTAAATTTTTGTAATTTTTTTTATTAACATCAGGGATGTGAATCTTACAACTACTCTGTGGAGGTCTTGCTCCTCTGGGTTCTCTGGACCACCAATAACCGACATGACAGCTCCTTTTCAAAGGATATTAAGTGAGCTCAAATATACATACAAAGGAGGCGTAATGATGCATTATGTACATACAGCTCGCCTAAATAGCATGTTAGCATCGATTAGCTTGCAGTCATGCACTGACTAGCACGCCACAAAATTCAATAACATCAACAAAGCTCACCTTAGTGCATTCACGCACAGTATAAAACGTTTGGTGGACAAAATGAGACTAAGAAGGAGTGGCATAAAACACGTCCTTCTGCAGCAGCGTCTGAGAAAGTTATACATGTAAACAAACTACGGTGAGTTCAAGGACTCCCGTAATTAGTAGAATAAAATGCTTTTTTAATTTTTTAATTTATTTATCTTTTGCCTCTTTCCGCGCTACCCCCTCATCCACCCACCCGTCACTTTCCGGCTTCCTTCTCTCTCTTTTTTTTCACACCAGTTCATTCACCCCGTCGTTCTGCTTTGTTGCTGAAAGCTGTGGTTGGTGTTTTTATGCCTCAAAAAAAAACAAAGAAAAATGGCGGGGCAGCAACAAGCTTAGGGAGGAAAATAATTGTTTCTACGGTAATTTGTTTCAATGAAACAATCACAAACTACAATAGACCGGAAGATGATGAATTTAACAAAATATGCAACAACAACAAAAAAATATATAATAATATTTATGACTATTATAGGATTTTTAAAAATTATTTTTAAATTTTTTTTATTAACATCAGGGATGTGAATCTTACAACAACTCTGTGGAGGTCTTGCTCCTCTGGGTTCTCTGGACCACCAATCACCGACATGACAGCTCCTTATCAGGGTGTGAACACTGGTTTATTTTCATAAATCGTGCAAAGTCTTTTCAGTGCTTTCCAGCAGTTCTCTTTTTGTCTCTCTCTCTCTCGCGCGTGCTCGTCATCCGCCAACAACTACAACTCCCTCCCCTCCTTCCCGACTGCTGCCTTTAACAGAGCGACAGGTGATCAGACAAACACTCACAGCTTTGTCATCTACGCACCTGTCACTGATCTCGAAACCGGTCCTGGCACACCCCGCTTCACTGTAGGTCCGCAGGCCACGCCCCCCCACAAACTCATTATTTGTAATAACTCACTATTAATACATTTTATTTTATTATACTATATTGAAAGGTTAGATGTTACAAAAGGTTCTCTTGACTGCTAACGTATGACGTACACACGCAGAGAGTAAGCGCCGAGATTGCCTAAAAAGACTCTTTAAAAAGATGTATTCTTACAAATTATACAAACCCCAAAACCAGTGAAGTTGGCACGTTGTGTAAATGGTAAATAAAAACAGAATGCAATTATTTACAAATCCTTTTCAACTTATAGTCGATTAAATAGACTGCAAAGACAAGATACTTAATGTTCGAACTGAGAAACTTTGTTAGTTTTTGCAAATATTAGCTCATTTGGAATTTGATGCCTGCAACATGTTTCAAGAAAGTTGGCACAAGTGGCAAAAAAGACTGAGAAAGTTGAGGAATGCTCATCAAACACTTATTTGGACCATCCCACAGGTGAACAGGCTAATTGGGAACAGGTGGGTGCAATGATTGGGTATAAAAGCAGCTTCCGTGAAATGCTCAGTCATTCACAAACGAGGATGGGGCGAGGGTCACCACTTTGTGCACAAATGCGTGAGCAAATTGTCGAACAGTTTAAGAACAACATTTCTCAACGAGCCATTGCAAGGAATTTAGGGATTTCACCATCTACGGTCCGTAATATCATCAAAAGGTTCAGAGAATCTGGAGAAATCGCTGCACGTAAGCGATGATATTACGGACCTTCGATCCCTCAGGCGGCGCTGCATCAAAAAGCGACATCAGTGTGTAAAGGATATCACCTCATGGGCACAGGAACACTTCAGAAAACCACTGTCAGTAACTACAGTTCGTCACTACATCTGTAAGTGCAAGTTAAAACTCTACTATGCAAAGCGAAAGCCAATTATCTACAACACCCAGAAATGCTGCCGGCTTCGCTGGGCCCGAGCTCATCTAAGATGGACTCATGCAAAGTGAATAAGTGTTCTGTGGTCTGACGAGTCCACATTTCAAATTATTTTTTGGAAACTGTGGACATCGTGTCCTCCGTAACGAAGAGGAAAAGAACCATCGACAATCCGCCCAGTGACACCCCACCAGACGCACATTTGTTATAGGCGCAAAGTTCAAAAGTCAGCATCTGTGATGGTATAAATAAATACATAAATAAATGGGTTGTACTTGTATAGCGCTTTTCTACCTTCAAGGTACTCAAAGCGCTTTGACACTACTTCCACATTTACCCATTCACACACACATTCACACACTGATGGAGGGAGCTGCCATGCAAGGCGCTAACCAGCACCCATCAGGAGCAAGGGTGAAGTGTCTTGCTCAGGACACAACGGACATGACGAGGTTGGTACTAGGTGGGGATTGAACCAGGGACCCTTGGGTTGCGCACGGCCACTCTTCCACTGCGCCACGCCGTATTAGTGCCCAAGACATGAGTAACTTACAAATCTGTGAAGGCACCATTAATTCTGAAATCAAATCAAACCAAATCAAATCAACTTTATTTATAAAGCACATTTAAAATTTACCACAGGGGTAGCCAAAGTGCTGTACAATGGACAGGTTAAAAGATAAAACGAGTACCGAGCAAACACAACACAACACAAACAGAACACGATAAAAAATAAATAAATAAAATAGAATAAATAAAAACATAAAAACAGGTTCACAGCAGGTGTATTAAGGGGCGCCATTGAAAGGAAAGGTACATACAGGTTTTGGAGCGACATATGATGCCATCCAAGCAACGTTATCATGGACGCCCCTGCTTATTTCAGCAAGACAATGCCAAGCCACATGTTACAACAGCGTAGCTTCATAGTAAAAGAGTGTGGGTACTACTTGACTGGCCTGCCTGTAGTCCAGACCTGTCTCCCATTGAAAATGTGTGGCGCATTATGAAGCCTCAAATACAACAACGGAGACCCCGGACTGTTGAACAACTTAAGCTGTACATCAAGCAAGAATGGGAAAAAATTCCACCTGAAAAGCTTCAAAAATGTGTCTCCTCAGTTCCCAAATGTTTACTGAGTGTTGTTAAAAGGAAAGGCCATTTAACACAGTGGTAAAAATGCCCCTGTGCCAACTTTTTTGCAATGTGTTGCTGCCATTAAATTCTAAGTTAATGATTATTTGCAAAAAAAAAACAAGTTTCTCAGTT
This sequence comes from Nerophis lumbriciformis, assembly GCF_033978685.3. Classification (NCBI taxonomy): domain Eukaryota; kingdom Metazoa; phylum Chordata; class Actinopteri; order Syngnathiformes; family Syngnathidae; genus Nerophis; species Nerophis lumbriciformis. Next base: position 5,143,814 of record NC_084555.2, on the reverse strand, counting down.
CGAACGTTAAGTATCTTGTCTTTGCAGTCTTTTCAATTATTGTTTCAATAAGTTGAAAAGAATTTGCAAATAATTGTATTCTGTTTTTATTTACGAATTACACAACGTGCCAACATCACTGGTTTTGGGTTTTGTACATCAAATATATTTACGGCAGACCTAAATATTATTAGCAAACTTTTTTTTTTTTTAAATAATTTTATTTATTTAATAATTGAAGTCACAGTCACTTTTAATTGTAATGTTTGTTTACAATGATAATAAAATTAACACACAAAGTCAAAATCATAAATTTAAATAATTTTCATTAAATACGTTTGTTTCATAATTATACATTTTTTTTCAATGTGACAAAAAAGGTGGTCTACATATTTTTGTCATGTCTGTGTGATCATGTTTTTTTTTAGTCATGTTCGGTTTTGTTTTTGGACTTTTTGTGCACTTTTGTTTTGTTTTGTCACCATAGCAACCATTAGTTTTCACCTGTCACGTCACGCACCGGTTTCACGCTTTGAGTCACGCAACTGCTTTCACTAATCATGTCTATAGTATTTAAGTTCATTGTTTTCAGTTTGTCGTTCTGGCGACATCTCACATTTATGCTCTGTACATTCCTGACACTTGTTTTCATGTCCATCCTTCATGCTGCTATTTTTGTCCAAGCCAAGTAAGTTTTTGTTTATTAATGCTATAGTCTTTTGGTTTCATAGTTTGTTCTCCGCCACTGTGCGCGCTTTTCGTTTGTACTTTTTTTTGATATATTAAATAAATCATGTACTTACATTCCCGTCTCGCCCGAGCCAACTTTCCGTTGCCTTCTAGAAAAACTAAACCCCAGGACCAAGTCTTGACAATTTTGATGTCGCACCCCTAATGGTGAAATCTATCAAAATTAGTGGTTTCTTATAGTCATTCACATCGACGTCCCACTGGGGGAGTTTTTCCTTGCCCTTATGTGGGCTTTGTACCGAGGATGTCGTTGTGGCTTGTGCAGCCCTTTGAGACACTTGTGATTTAGGGCTATATACCGTATTTTCCGCACTATAAGGCGCACCTAAAAACCACAAATTTTCTCAAAAGCTAACAGTGCGCCTTATAACCCGGTGCGCTTTATTACGATTCATTTTCATAAAGTTTCGATCTCGCAACTTCGGTAAACAGCCGCCATCTTTTTTCCCGGTAGAACAGGAAGCGCTTCTTCTTCTACGCAAGCAACCGCCAAGGTAAGCACCCGCCCCCATAGAACAGGAAGCGCTTCTTCTTCTACTGTAAGCTACCGCCCGCCCCCGGAAGAAGAAGAAAAAACGCGCGGATATCACCGTACGTTTCATTTCCTGTTTACATCTGTAAAGACCACAAAATGGCTCCTACTAAGCGATCCGGTTCATAAAAAGACGCAATCTCTCCATCCGCACACGGATTACTACCGTATTTCACAGCAAAGCAACTGATATTCCTGTGAACCGCACTGTGGAACGGGAGCACGTACGGTGAATATTCGCACCACAGGGAATGAGAAGTCATCCTTCACTGTGGTTCTAGCTTGCCATGCTAACTTCCACCCATGGTGATATTCAAAAGGAAGACCTTGCCAAAAGAGACCTTTCCAGCCGGCGTCATCATAAAAGCTAACTCGAAGGGATGGATGGATGAAGAAAAGATGAGCGAGTGGTTAAGGGAAGTTTACGCGAAGAGGCCGGGTGGCTTTTTTCACACAGCTCCGAAGGCGAACACACCTTCACTAAGACGGGCAGACAGCGCCGGACGACATACGCCAACATTTGCCAGTGGATCGTAAATGCCTGGGCAGATATTTCGGTCACAACTGTGGTCCGAGCTTTCCGGAAGGCAGGATTCACAGAACAACAGCGACACTGACTCCCGATGACTTCGACGAGACGGAACCGGCCATTTTGGATACCACGCTTGCGCAACTTTTCAATTCGGACACCGAAGACGAAGAATTCGAAGGATTTACGAATGAAGAATAACTTCAGAAGGTGAGCGCTATGTTTATTTTGTGTGTTGTGACATTAACGTTCGAGCAACATTATGTTACTATTGCTCTACACCATTTTGAATTTTACTATGTTTGTGATTGCACATTTGCGTACATTTTGGGACAGAGTTGTTAGAACGCTGGTTTTCAATATATTATTAAAGTTTGACTGAACTATCTGACTGTTTTTTTGACATTCACTTTAGCGCAGCGTTTTTTTGACATTCACTTTAGCGCAGCGTAGGCGCGGCTTATAGTCCGGGGCGGCTTATTGGTGGACAAAATTATGAAATATGTAATTCATAGAAGGTGCGGCTAATAATCCGGTACGCCTTATAGTGCGGAAAATACGGTAAATAAACATTGATTGATTGAGAGAGTGATGTACACAAACCCAGAATTTTTTCCAGACATTTGTTTATATAAAAAAAAAAATGTTTTATTAGTGTAAACATATTAATAAGGAATTTAAAGTAATATCAAGTATTAATTTGAATATGTCCAAAACTATACTAATGAAATCGCAGTGTATGCAGATTTTTTCTGGAACTAAATTGGCTCCGCCCACAACTGGGTGTCGACTCGCAACAGTTCTATTCATTTAAAAAACTACGAACTATCTAGCAGTCTTTTTGTTACATCACTGTTGCTAGGGAGAGTACAGAGGGGCCTAACACTAACTGCCCCATAGGCCAATGAAAAAATGGGCATGTCACGCCTACTAGGATGTTTGATTGTCAAATTAGGGGCTGATCAAGACTCTGTATTAAATATAATATAAACCCCATCATGGTTACATCATGGCTGCTTGCTCGGTTTGGCCAGATACAAATCCTTAGTAACTTTGCATGCTAAATGTTGCTACATTTGAATCCCCATAGAGAGTACTATATTCAATTTAAGTGGTCCGTGCTCAAACACCTGCTTGACACCATGACTGAGTCTCTATGGCAACAGCACTTCCCCGCCAAGCGACAGGGTCACCCACTCTGGCGAGCTCATTAGGGCTGTTGTCACGTCTTCCATGCTGCCCCGTGGGCACCTGGGAGGATGACACTGCGTGTGTGAGTGAGTGTGTGTGCATGTGCGTGTGTGTGTGTGTGTGTGTGTGAAGTGATTTTGCCGCATTTGTGGATGTTTTTTCTGGGGTTTACTTTACATTATGATCCAGATTAAAACGTTGAAAGAGCCATATTGGACCAAAAATACCAAAAAAAAAATCTTTCTGGAGCCGCAAAAAATTAAAAGCCTTATATAAGTCTTATAATGAAGGCAACACATTATATAAGTGTCTATATTAGCCTACTATCAAAATGACAGTCACATGCTGATGCAAATCTTTGTTGACAGAAATGGTGACATGTAATATTTATTCAACACATTTTTACAACATTGGAAAACATTAGTAAAACGGGTGTTTCTCAGGAGGTGAGATAACTCCTGGAAATGACTGTCTTAGAACGGCTAAAGGTATAGATGTGTGTGTCCAAGTTAAAGGAAATGTCAGGCTGTCTTCTTCTAATGTATTTTCCTACAATCTTTGCAAGCTGTGTAACATTTGCTGTGGTCTGGAACAACACGGCACCCAGACAACTATCAGAAGCGTAGCCTATATTACATACAGGTAATGTGTCATGAGACATGCTGTCAGAATAATTGTATATGAGTTATGATGTCGTTGTGGCTTGTGCAGCCCTTTGAGACACTTGTGATTTAGGGCTATATAAATAAACATTGATTGATTGATTGATTATCACACAACTTGTTTTCCCATTAGTTCAGTAGTTTAGTATTTTTATTTGTATTTTTTCGTGACTCCTTATTACATCCAGCCATAGAATTATACATTAAAATAAACATATTTGAAATAATTGATTTTAAATTATCATAATAATTCATTTAAAATGACCATATTTAATTATTAAAATAATTGCTTGTTTATCAACAACTTTAGCATTTTATTCATTACATTTTGAAACTCTCAGAAGCCAAGTTATGTTATATTCCTTAATATTTATTTATGCAAGTTTGAAGTATCAATTATCTAAACACAGTTTGTTTGCATATTTTCAGGATGTATATATATATATATATATATATATATATATGAAATACTTAACTTGGTGAATTCTAGCTGTCAATATACTCCTCCCCTCTTAACCACGCCCCGCCCCACCCTCGACCACGCCCCAACCCCCCACCTCCCGAAATCGGAGGTCTCAAGGTTGGCCAGTATGATTGTATATCCTGAATAAAATCTAGGTCCAATTGATTGATTGATTGAAACTGGTATTAGTAGATTGCACAGTACAGTACATATTCCGTACAACTGACCACTAAATGGTAACACCCGAATACGTTTTTCAACTTGTTTAAGTCGGAGTCCACGTTAATCAATTCAAATGTTTTTTTTAGTCTGAGAGAATGTGATTGTCATTCGCTCTGAGTTCTGATCTCAAAGTAGCAACCTTTACTTATTCATGTGTTGTGACTTTGTGTGTGAGGCCTGGTTCGATAACAGATCCAAAGTGAAGTCATGTGCGCAGTCATGCCAGATCTTCATATATGGCCCAAATATGGAAAGGAAACAACAATTTGTATTCACATATGCAGTGCAGCTGGTACTTGCTTTGTTCTAAGTTGTCCACGAGGTAACGGTCTTACGATTATTTGCAGTATCTTTCTGCAGTACCATTTTCTGCGGTGAACAGTCCATGCAAATCCGCAATATGTCAAAAATGAACGTCTTCTTCTGTGAGACGAAAAGTCAATATTGGGGTGGTGTGGGGGGATTATGGAGGTTTAAGAAGAGAAGCAGCACATCAGCGGACTGAAGTCATTTGCAAACATGAGCTTATCGTGCAGGCTGAAGGGCTGCGATGGTAGCCATCGATCCGTCAAACACGGGAAACTGAACTGCGGGGCTACTGCAGTGTTGGCAAACAACATGCTTTTAAGGTCCTACAAGGTAGAATTACCGTATTTGGGCCAAAGATAGATTGTGCCTACATATTTACCTGATCACACCAGTGTTTTTCAACCTTTTTTAAACCAAGGCACATTGTTTTCATTGAAAAAAACGAAACTCTGTATATTGACGATAAAAAGTTGTTCTCGCAATTGTTGGATATGAATTTAAACCATAGCCAAGCATGCATCACTATAGCTCTTGTCTCAAAGTAGGTGTACCACAGTGACGTGCGGTGAGGTTCATGACTGGTGAGGCACTGACTTCATCTCAATCAGATTTACAAACATATGAACCCTAAAGAGTATCTTATTCACCATTTGATTGGCAGCAGTTAACGGGTTATGTTTAAAAGCTCATACCAGCATTCTTCCCTGCTTGGCACTCAGCATCAAGGGTTGAAATTGGGGGTTGAATCACCAACAATTATTCCCGGGCGCGGCGCCGCTGCTGCCCACTGCTCCCCTCACATCCCAGGGGGTGATCAAGGCATGGGTCAAATGCAGAGGACAAATTTCACCACATCTAGTGTGTGTGTGACAATCATTGGTACTTTAACTTAACTTTAACTTTACACATACAAACTGTAGCACACAAAAAAGCACATTTAATAAAAAAAAACGTTATTATGGTCTTACCTTTACTTATAAGTGCGGGAACAGTGGTGTTCGTGTTGGAGGAGTTGTGAATGAATGAAATATGAAATCCGTGCTGCAGTCTGCAGGTGTACCTAATGTTGTGTCCCTGCAGTCATTCACGTCTCCTCCGACGCGAGCAATGTTATTTTTGCACTTTTTGGCTTCTTGTTAAGTGACTCTTTTTGGGTGGATTCGGTCTTGCACGTGGAGGGTTTGGGTGTGGGCTTTGGTTGGTGTGGCGCTCCCGTCGGGGGGTGCAGTCTGCGGCGAAGGTGCCTTAACCGGCACCAGGAGGCGGGGTTACGCGAGCCTCAGCCAGTGCGTCTTCGCAGCAGTTTTATGATTGCTCAGCACAAAAAATACGTTACACACATACAGTTGTTGACAAAATACACTGTACATTATATACCTCAGCTAACTAAACTATGGAAATGTATAATATAGTTCATATAGCAATACGGTCTCACTGCACAGCAGACCAGCAGTTAGGATGAACAGTCCGCAATCCATGTTGAGGCACTGAGTGATGTGCCTCAACTGGCTGCTGATCACCGCACCGTCTCTTCTCAGTATTTGAACGGCAAATGTGAAAATTCAGCGATTTTGAATAAATATAATCTAAAACTGGTGAAGTTAAATGGAAAATAACTTTATAGTATAATCACTGGATACATATAACAATTTAATTAATTTTTTTTCTTTTTACATTTTTTTTCTTTCCATGATGGCAGGTGAGGCCCCGCCTCACCTGCCTCTAGTGACCGCACGTCACTGGTGTACGACCTGTTACATCACGCCGTGACTTATTTTGAGTTTTTTTGGTGTCTTCCTGTGTGTAGTGTTTTAGTTCTTGTCTTGTGCTCCTATTTTGGTGTTTTTTCCTGTTTTGTTAGTATTTTCCTGTAGCGGTTTCATGTCTTCCTTGAGCGCTATTTTCCGCACCTGCAAGAATATTTCAGTTGTTTTTATCCTTCTTTGTGGGGACATTGTTGATTGTCATGTCATGTACGGATGTACTTTGTGGACGTCGTCTCTGCTCCACACGCTGTAAGTCTTTGCTGTCGTCCAGCATTTTGTGTTTTGTTTACTTTGCAGCCAGTTTAGTTGTAGTTTTGTTTTTAGCAGCACTCGCCTTTTGTTTATTTTTGGTTTAGGCCAGGGGTCGGCAACCTTTACCACTCAAAGAGCCATTTTGACCCCGTTCCACAAATTAAAGAAAACAATGGGAGCCACAAAACTCTTTTGAAATTTAAAATGAAATAACACTGCATACAAAGTTTTTTTTTTGCTTTGTGCTATGTATAAACCAAGGGTCTCAGACACGCGGCCCGCACCTTAATATGAAAATTTAATGTTAGTGCGGCCCGCGATTTTTATATGAATTCCGCTTGACAGCGTCATACTTGCCAACCCTCCTGATTTTTCCGGGAGACTCCCGAAATTCAGAGCAACTATTCTATCGAATGTCTGCTGAATTTCACCCAATCAACAATAATAAGAGCGTGCCGTGATGGCACTGCCTTTAGCGCCCTCTACAGTCAAATCAAATCAAATCAAAATCAAATCAACTTTATTTATAGAGCACATTTAAAATTTACCACAGGGGTAGCCAAAGTGCTGTACAATGAACAGGTTAAAAGATAAAACGAGTACCGAGCAAACACAACACAACACAAACAGAACACGATAAAAAAATAAATAATTAAAATAGAATTAATAAAAACATAAAAACATAAAAACAGGATCACAGCAGGTGTATTATGGGGCGCCATTGCAGGATGGATATCACTCAGTGTTAAAAGCCATGGAATAAAAGTATGTTTTTAAGAGAGATTTAAAAACAGGAAGAGAGGAGGCTTGTCTAACACTCAGGGGTAGGTCGTTCCAGAGCTTGGGAGCAGCAACGGCGAAAGCTCTGTCACCTCTAAGCTTCAGCCTTGTGTCAGGGACCGTCAACAGCAGCTGATCGGCTGATCTTAAGGATCGGGTGGGGCAGTAAGGCTGAAGGAGGTCGGAGAGATAGGTTGGCGCGAGGTTGTTTAGACATTTAAAAACAAATAAAAGGAGTTTAAAATGTATTCGGTAACGCACAGGGAGCCAGTGAAGGGACGCTAAAATAGGGGTGATGTGCTCACGTCTGCGGGTCTGTGTTAGCAGACGAGCAGCAGAGTTCTGCACGAGCTGCAGGCGGGCGAGGGAGGCCTGGCTAATGCCAACATACAAGGCATTGCAGTAGTCAAGACGAGTCGAGATAAAAGCGTGGATTAATTTCTCAAGATCATGTCTTGATAGAAGCGGTTTCACTTTTGCTATTTGGCGTAATTGATAAAAGCTTTTTTGAACGACGCTGCTGATTTGTTTTTCGAATTTAAAATCTGAGTCAAACTATACCCCCAGGTTTGTGACACAGTCGCTGAGATACGGGGTCAGAGTGCCGAGGTCAACGTTGGGGGAGGGAGAGCGACTTGGACCGAACAACATAACTTCTGTTTTATCTTCATTTAGGCTCAGGAAGTTAGCTGAAAGCCAGACTTTGATGTCGTGCAGGCAGTCAATAAGACGTTGAACCGTGTTATTTTGTGCCATGGGAAAATAAATCTGGCAATCATCGGCATAAAAATGAAATGCAATACTGTACTTCCTAAAAATAGAACCAAGGGGGAGAAGGTAAAGCGCAAATAAAATTGGGGCAAGGATTGAGCCCTGGGGGACCCCATGTGGTAAAGGAGCTGTGGACGACATAAAACTGTCTACTTTTACACAAAAACTCCTGTCGGTTAGGTACGACCGGAACAGTCTGTACAAACAGCGTGCCAGCACAGTTACATGTTGTATGATGCTTCTGCAGACACACATGAGTGACTGCAAGGCATACTTACTCAACAGCCATACAGATCACACTGAGGGTGGCCATATAAACCACTTTAACACTCTTACAAATATGCGCCACATTGTGAACCCACACCAAACAAGAATGACAAACACATTTCGGGAGAACTTCCGCACCGTAACACAACATAAACACAACAGAACAAATACCCAGAATCCCATGCATCCCTAACTCTTCCGGGCTACATTATACACCCCCGCTACATTATAATATAATATAATATGCTCATTACGCTGTTTTTAACTTTGTCAGTTGTATTCGTCTCCTCATTTGTGGTTTAAAGTTAAGTGGAGGCTTTAATTTAGGTTGTGTCAAGTGAATGCATCGTAATTGGGGGGGGGGGGGGGGGGGGGAGTGTCGACTTGGATCGACGCATATTGTGTGACCTTTGTAGGATGCAGAGATACTTGAAAAACCAAAGAAAAACACGACAACAAGCTGAAGAAACTCTCACAGTAACCCCGTCTTAAAAAGGATTTCCATAAACTAGAGAAGCTGTCGTCCTTGTCCAGAAAGCGGCATTTACTGTCCTTCTTGCTTGCGGATAAATGACAAGTTATGATTTTTTTTTTTTTTTTTTTTTAAAGTGCCAGCTTGGTCTGCATCCTCATTAAACGACACGGCCCATTCCCTTATTATGTCTTACGGCGCATTGGAAAAAAACGCACATCCGCACCCTGCTGAGAGCGCTTCCTCTCTTCTCTTTTTTTATGTTTCTTTCCACCATTAAACTGAAAAAAAAAAGAAAAAAAGAAGAATGAAGACATCTCAAAATACTTTGGATGGCATATGTATTATACATTCCTCTCCAAAGTTGTGCCATCATTAGCGAAATCAAGACGTCAATAACTTAGTTGCTAAGTTCTGCCCCTGCAAATACTTTTTGCTTTTCAACCAATTTTGCTAAAATTTGACACACGTGTGCCTGTTTGTCCCTTAAAGGTGTGTACCAGATTTCGTAGTGATTCAGGTTTACCTCCTGTTATGCGCTCTTATTTTGTTCCTACTTCCTGTTTGGTGTGTGTTGTCCTGCAGTACTTTCACCCTCGCTTCTGAGCATCATTCTCATCACCTGCAGGTGATTAGCAATTATGTACAAACCCCGTTTCCATATGAGTTGGGAAATTGTGTTAGATGTAAATATAAACGAAATACAATGAGTTGCAAATCATTTTCAACCCATATTCAGTTGAATATGCTACAAAGACAACATATTTGATGTTCAAACTGATAAACATCTTTTGTTTTGCAAATAATCATTAACTTTAGAATTTGATGCCAGCAACACGTGACAAAGAAGTTGGGAAAGGTGGCAATAAATACTGATAAAGTTGAGGAATGCTCATCAGACACTTATTTAGAACATCCCACAGGTGAACAGGCAAATTGGGAACAGGTGGGTGCCATGATTGGGTATAAAAGTAATGCTCAGTCATTCACAATCAAGGATGGGGCGAAGGTCACCACTTTGTCGACAAATGCGTGAGCAAATTGTTGAACAGTTTAAGAAAAACCTTTCTCAACCAGCTATTGCAAAGAATTTAGGGATTTCACCATCTACGGTCCGTAATATCATCAAAGGGTTCAGAGAATCTGGAGAAATCACTGCACGTAAGCAGCTAAGCCTGTGACCTTCGATCCCTCAGGCTGTACTGCATCAACAAGCGACATCAGTGTGTAAAGGATATCACCACATGGACTCAGGAACACTTCAGAAACCCACTGTCAGTAACTACAGTTGGTCGCTACATCTGTAAGTGCAAGTTAAAACTCTCCTATGCGAGGCAAAAACCGTTTATCAACAACACCCAGAAACGCCGTCGGCTTCGCTGGGCCTGAGCTCATCTAAGATGGACTGATACAAAGTGGAAAGCTGTTCTGTGGTCTGACGAGTCCACATTTCAAATTGTTTTTGGAAACTGTGGACGTCGTATCTTCCGGACCAAAAAGGAAAAGAACCATCCGGATTGTTATAGGCGCAAAGTTGAAAAGCCAGCATCTGTGATGGTATGGGGGTGTATTAGTGCCCAAGACATGGGTAACTTACACATCTGTGAAGGCGCCATTAATGCTGAAAGGTACATACAGGTTTTGGAGCAACATATGTTGCCATCCAAGCAACGTTACCATGGACTTATTTCAGCAAGACAATGCCAAGCCATGTGTTACATCAACATGGCTTCATAGTAAAAGAGTGCGGGTACTAGACTGGCCTGCCTGTAGTCCAGACCTGTCTCCCATTGAAAATGTGTGGCGCATTATGAAGCCTAAAATACCACAACAGTGACCCCCGGACTGTTGAACAACTTAAGCTGTACATCAAGCAAGAATGGGAAAGAATTCCACCTGAGAAGCTTAAAGAATGTGTCTCCTCAGTTCCCAAACGTTTACTGAGTGTCGTTAAAAGAAAAGGCCATGTAACACAGTGGTGAACATGCCCTTTCCCAACTACTTTGGCATGTGTTGCAGCCATGAAATTCTAAGTTAATTATTATTTGCAAAAAAAATAAAGTTTATGAGTTTGAACATCACTTATCTTGTCTTAGTAGTGCATTCAATTGAATGTGGGTTGAAAATGATTTGGAAATTATTGTATTCCGTTTATATTTACATCTAACACAATTTCCCAACTCACATGGAAACGGGGTTTGTATTTCACCTGCCGCTAAGTATCCAATCTTTAGAAGCCAGTGTCACTTCTTAGTCGGTGTGGGATCATTGTTTGGGGTTACGAATGAACACGGTTAGTGGTATTCAGATTATTTCTTAGTATTTGTTTGATTATAAGATCGTCCTAAAAGCTTATTTTTAAATGCACAGCTTTCCCTGCGCCTGTTTGGTGCATTTCCCAGCTGCAGCTTAGTTATGTTTGTATTTGGATTTTTTTGTCATTAGATACTCTTCACCCTGCATTGTGGGGTCACGACTACCGCCACGACTAATGTACCGTAACACAAACAGTGGGTTAGGGTTGTCTCGATACCAATATTTTGGTACTGGTCATACTTGCCAACACTCCCCATTTTCCCGGGAGACTCCCGAATTGCAGTGCCCCTCCCGAAAATCTCCCGGGTCATCCATTCTCCCGAATTTTTCCCGATTTCCACCCGGACAACAATATTGGGGGCGTGCCTTAAAGGCACTGCATTTTTTCGTCCTTACAACCTTGTCGTCACGTCCGCGTTTCCTCCATACAAACAGTCACATAATATATGTAGCTTTTACACACACATAACTGAATGCAAGGCATACTTGATCAACAGATCACACTGAGGGTGGCCGTATAAACAACCTTAACACTGTTACAAATATGCGCCACACTGTGAACCCACACCAAACAAGAATGACAAACACATTTCGGGAGAACATCTGCACCGTAACACAACAGAACAAATACCCAGAATCCCTTGCAGCGCTAACTCGTCCGGGACGCTACAATATACACCCCCCCCCCCCCCCTCCAACCCCACCCACCTCAACCCCCCCATCTCCCGAATTCGGAGGTCTCAAGGTTGGCAAGTATAGTACTGGTACTGGTACCAAAATGTATTTCGATACTTTGATACTTTTCTAAATAAAGGGGACCACAAAAAAATGTCATTATTGGCTTTATTTTAATACAAAATCTTAGGGTACACTACACATGTGTTTCTTATTGCAATCAAAGAACAAGTTTGTCCTTAAATAAAATAGTGAACATACTAGACAACTTGTCTTTTAGTAGTAAGTAAATACATGAATTTGCCAAAAAACAAAAAGTAATAGCACAGGCAACACAGTAGGGGTGCAAGTTTTGACGTTTTTATTTTGCATCAACAGTTACTTTACGGCATACTTGCCAGCCCTCCCGGATTTTCCGGGAGACTCCCGAAATTCAGCGCCTCTCCCGAAAACCTCCCGGGACAAATTTGCTCCCGAAAATCTCCTGAAAATCTCCCGAAAATCAGGCGGACTCAGGTCCATGTGGACCTGAGTCCGCTAACCCACAATATAGACAGCGTACATGCCCAAACACACTATAACTGTAGAATGATGGAGGGCGAGTTCTTAGTTTCTTATGTGGGTTTATTGTTGGGCAGTTTCATTAACGTCCTCCCAGCGCGGTAACAACACACAACAACAGCAGTCACATTTTTGTCTACAGTAAAGCAGTTCGTCTGCCGTAAACAGCAATGTTGTGACACTCTTAAACAGGACAATACTGCCATCTAGTGCATTTGATAAATGCACTTTTGTGCGTGCCACACAGCAATGCATCATCAGAGAGGGTGGTTCGAAAAAAAGTGACAGAGAATAGAACAAGGATGGACAATTCAACCCTTAACTCAACAATGAGTAGATGAGTGTTATGTGTGTGTATATGTGTAAATAAATGAACACTGAAATTCAACTATTTCTTTTATATATATATATATATATATATATATATATATATATATATATATATATATATATGTATGTATATATATATATATATATATATATATATATATATATATTAAAGAAATATATATTTATAGCTAGAATTCACTGAAAGTCAAGTATTTCTTATATATATATATATATATATAAATATATATATAGATATGAAATACTTGACTTAGTATTTCATCAAGTATTTCTTATATATATATATAGGGTTAGGGTTAGTATATATATATATATATATATATATATATATGAAATACTTGACTTAGTATTTCGTCAAGTATTTCTTATATATATATATATATATATATATATATATACATATATATATATGTCAAGTATTTCTTATATATATATATATATATATATATATATATATATATATATATATATGAAATACTTGACTTGGTGAATTCTAGCTGTAAATATACTCCTCCCCTCTTAACCACGCCCCCCGCCCCCCACCTCCCGAAATCGGAGGTCTATATATATACATATATGTATGTATATATATATATATATATATATATATATATTAAAGAAATATATATTTATAGCTAGAATTCACTGAAAGTCAAGTATTTCTTATATATATATATATATATATATATATATATATATATATATATAGATATGAAATACTTGACTTAGTATTTCATCAAGTATTTCTTATATATATATATAGGGTTAGGGTTAGTATATATATATATATATATATATATATATGAAATACTTGACTTAGTATTTCGTCAAGTATTTCTTATATATATATATAAGAAATACTTGACATATATATATATATATATATATATGTCAAGTATATCTTATATATATATATATATATATATATATATATATATATATATATATATATATATATATATATATATATATGAAATACTTGACTTGGTGAATTCTAGCTGTAAATATACTCCTCCCCTCTTAACCACGCCCCCCGCCCCCCACCTCCCGAAATCGGAGGTCTCAAGGTTGGCAAGTATGCTTTACGGTGTGTCCTCATTTTTTCCACATGATGTTAAAAATTCTAATGTTACCCTGAGACTTTTAAATAACGACACAGGTGGAGGTGACCGAGGTCTTGGTGTCTGGTGCTGTGGGACGCCTCCAGCCACACTGCACCATTCCTCGCCCTAATTAAGAATTCATTGGCCACTAACGATGAGCTGTGACCTCCATTCCCCGCACCTTCGCCCCCCTGTTGTGCACTAAATCAGCCTGAAGTGATAGCCTGGACACGCGCATGCCAAGAAACACACATTAGCAGCAGCGGGATATGAAGAGAAAGAAGAGAAAGGGAGCGGGGCACTCTTCAAAGCAGCCGCAGAAAGAGTGAGAGGAGGAGTGGCTTTAATAGGGAGCCTTGGGGAACGCCTCCTGAGATAAACACATCAAACCACACACCGGCGTTACCTCCGCTGGGACTCAGCAGCAGCAGCATTAATCCCCTCTGAGGTTGCACTATGGCATTCCCCGCGTGGCGGAATGCTGATCCCTCTAACATTCCTCGAAAAATATGTTCCCATACATCACAGCAGACTATCTGTTAGGAAACATATTTCATTGTAAAGAGACACGACGATACACGGAGAGAAGGGGCAACTGCCAACATGCACATAATCCACATTAAGATACATGTTTCTGTTTCTGGTGGCTTGCAGCTTTACTGTTTGAAAATGAATGCACAGTAGACACTACATTAGGTACACCTCCAACCCATCCATCCATCCATTTCCTACAGCTTGTCCCTTTCAAGGTTGCGGATGCTGAACCATCATTTTAAATAGTGTTAGTCTCTGATCGTGTCTACCACAAGTGAGCTGTGGAGGTTGCCCTCCTCGGGGTTCCTCGGACCACCAGACATCGCCACACGAGCCCGGATCAGGGTTACAACATTGTTTTATTTTCTGAATAAAGTCTCTCATGTGTTGTGCTTTTCAGCAAATGTCTCTTTGTGGCTGTCTCTCTCTCCTCCCTCGTCCCCGGCTGCTGCCTTTTAACAGAGCGACTGGTTAGATTAGATAACCAGGCCCAGGTGGGCCATCTACGCACCTGTCGCGGATCTCGAAGCCGGTCCTGGCATACCCCGCTTCGCTGCAGTTATGCAGGCCACGCCCCCTCCACATGAGCATTATTATATATGTGTTAATACAACATTTACCTTTTATTGATTACACAAGTGATAATATCACACACTTTGGAACGGGGATTAATCATAAATAATCACAGGTTGTTATTTGCTGGTATAAAAAAATGGTTAAGAAAATACCCCAATATTTGGATACAAATGCAATTTGGTAGTCAGAATGTCGTACACAAACGTTTTTTTGGGTTTTTTTTTAAATGTTTTTTTAAAATGAAATATGTGTAAGTCAGATAAAATAAAAACATTAAAAAAAATAAAATTAAAAAAAAATTAATAATAATATATATATTTTTTTCAAATTGAGGTTATTCATACACAAAATACTGGAAATAATTACTTGAAATCAGATTTATTTAAGGGTTTTTTCTGCGTTAAAATCCTTTTTATTTACATTTTTATGTAATACAAATATTTTCTGCATGTTATTTGATTTATAAAGTTGGGAGACACTAATTTCTGGTTTATTAGCCTTTTTTTTTTTTTTAATGGAGCTGATGACTTTGCAATTTTCGGAGGACAATTATCAAGCTCCACAATACTGCATGCCTTTAAATTAAACCTATGATATAAGGTAAGTTAAAGTTAAAGTACCAATGATTAACCTCAGTTATCTTGTCTAAGATTTTGAGATATGTCCCTTGATGGACTACAATACAATTCAAAGTATAAGGACATGGCTGGAGGGTTTTGGCTCTAAAAATTACTGCTGATAATAAGTAAATAAATAAATTAATAAATTTAAAAAAAATTAATAATAATATATATATTTTTTTCAAATTGAGGTTATTCATACACAAAATACTGGAAATAATTACTTGAAATCAGATTTATTTAAGGGTTTTTTCTGCGTTAAAATCCTTTTAAAAAAAAATTAATAATAATATATATATTTTTTTCAAATTGAGGTTGTTCATACACAAAATACTGGAAATAATTACTTGAAATCAGATTTATTTAAGGGTTTTTTCTGCGTTAAAATCCTTTTTATTTACATTTTTATGTAATACAAATATTTTCTGCATGTTATGTGATTTATAAAGTTGGGAGACACTAATTTCTGGTTTATTAGCCTTTTTTTTTTTTTTAATGGAGCTGATGACTTTGCATTTTTCGGAGGACAATTATCAAGCTCCACAATACTGCATGCCTTTAAATTAAACCTATGATATAAGTTAAATTAAAGTTAAAGTACCAATGATTAACCTCAGTTATCTTGTCTAAGATTTTGAGATACGTCCCTTGATGGACTACAATACAATTCAAAGTGTAAGAAGGACATGGCTGGAGGGTTTTGGCTCTAAAAATTACTGCTGATAATAAGTAAATAAATAAATTAATAAATTTAAAAAAAATTAATAATAATATTTTTTTTTTTTTCAAATTGAGGTTATTCATACACAAAATACTGGAAATAATTACTTGAAATCAGATTTATTTAAGGGTTTTTTCTGCGTTAAAATCCTTTTTAAAAAAAATTAATAATAATATATATTTTTTTTTCAAATTGAGGTTGTTCATACACAAAATACTGGAAATAATTACTTGAAATCAGATTTATTTAAGGGTTTTTTCTGCGTTAAAATCCTTTTTATTTACATTTTTATGTAATACAAATATTTTCTGCATGTTATTTGATTTATAAAGTTGGGAGACACTAATTTCTGGTTTATTAGCCTTTTTTTTTTTTTTAATGGAGCTGATGACTTTGCATTTTTCGGAGGACAATTATCATGCTCCACAATACTGCATGCCTTTAAATTAAACCTATGATATAAGTTAAGTTAAAGTTAAAGTACCAATGATTAACCTCAGTTATCTTGTCTAAGATTTTGAGATATGTCCCTTGATGGACTACAATACAATTCAAAGTATAAGAAGGACATGGCTGGAGGGTTTTGGCTCTAAAAATTACTGCTGATAATAAGTAAATAAATACCGTTCAGTAATATTGTCAGGTTCAAATACAGGACATCTGTTACACAAGACAAAAGGCAAGGAATCAAACAGAGACAATTCAATTTGGACTCAATTGAGGAGAGACGGCTTCAACCTGTAACCTCTTACAGTGTCTTAGCACGCTCTGACGAAGAAGGTTCTCGTCTCCTCTTTTAATTCAGATGTTCCATGTTCACGCACCAACATATGTCACAATAGGAATAGGGAGGTATGTAAAACAGTCATTGTTTTCAGTTGCTTTGAAGTCCAAGAAGAGGACTTCTCGGGCTTGGCTCTTCCTGGATCCAGCTGGGGCAGGTGTTGGAGGACAATGGACAACCCCTCCCGTCTCCTGTCCACAGTGACTTCAAGAGGGCAGCGTGTCGTAAATAGCGTTGACCAAATAGTTGGAAGAGAGTTGGAGGACAATGGACAACCCCTCCCGTCTCCTGTCCACAGTGACTTCAAGAGGGCAGCGTGTCGTAAATAGCGCTGACCAAATAGTTGGAAGAGAGTTTGTGAATTACTTCAAAGAGAGTTCGTTTAACACTTCAAAGAGAGTTCCTCCAGGAGTTGAGCACATCCTGCCATCTGTCCGTGCTGAAATCACAGTGGCGTTTCACGAGACTTCATCCTTTTGTTAGGCCTCGAAATACAGCATTCATAATACAACATTTCTTTTGTGATAACTTACAAACAATTATTCCAACAAATATACATACAAAGCTTTTCCTGGTGCCAGAACAATGTCAGCGGCTTTATGGGCACGCTGCTTTTTGGCGCCATAGCACCTGACACTGCCGTGGTCAGCGGCACACGCACACCGAGGCGGATCTCAGCATGATAGATGGCGAAAAGACACAAAGGTCAGCAGTCAGCATGGCTTCACTTTGACATCACGAGGGCTTCTTTTACATCACCTTGACTCGGGAGATGGAGCTGACCCAAAAACGATCTGTTGGCTAACACGCAGCACAGGTCAGCAGCTCTTTTAAAAGGGCCAGCAGCGCTTCGCCATGCAAAAACACTCTTTAACCGGCGCCGTGTAGCCGCTTCCTGTGTCGGCACGTGAGAAGGAGGAATCCCGGGAGGATCTGAGTGACATTCTTCTTGTCCCCGGTTGCACATCAGCACCTCTGTCAGTGTGATATGTGCTGTATCTCCGTGAAAAGATGGCCTCCAGAGGAAGTGAAATACTACACTTATCATTCACACACAAACACTCGCACACACACAAAGCACACACACAAGATTGTTAAGTCGTAACTACAGCAGAGATGCAAAGGACCATCAATTTAGTATTACAATTTGTACTTTATACAACATTAGGTTCAAGTACACAGTCTAATGAGAGACAATATAAAAAAGTGTGTATCTCAATTATATGTTTGACATGTTATTTTACCTACTACTATGTAAAACAACCTGCATGTTTCACTAGTTAAAATATGATTTCGACCAGCCTAATCAGTAAAAATACTTTATTAAATTGTATTGTTTTTGTTATACAATCTTGTATAGATTTATTGTTATTTACATTAGAAAATGTATGCGAAACAAACATTGATATTTCCAAGAAATACTTGTAACTGCATTTAACTATTCATTTAAAATGTATATAGGTACATCTAAAGGTCCTATAGGGTGAAAAAAGTGATTTCTGTCAGAAAAGTTTTTATTTTATTTTATTTTTTTTACTAAATTGTGTGTACATTTGCCATTTTCTAATCAAACTAAGTATACATACAAATAAAAAAAATTTTTTCCAAAATTATATTTAATTATTTGCTAA
>NC_084555.2:5062500-5117500 GCF_033978685.3 Nerophis lumbriciformis | reverse complement strand
TCCAAAATTCCGTGTGTCACAAAATTAGAATATTACTTAAGGCTAATACAAAAAAGGGATTTTTAGAAATGTTGGCCAACTGAAAAGTATGAAAATGAAAAATATGAGCATGTACAATACTCAATACTTGGTTGGAGCTCCTTTTGCCTCAATTACTGCGTTAATGCGGCGTGGCATGGAGTCGATGAGTTTCTGGCACTGCTCAGGTGTTATGAGAGCCCAGGTTGCTCTGATAGTGGCCTTCAACTCTTCTGCGTTTTTGGGTCTGGCATTCTGCATCTTCCTTTTCACAATACCCCACAGATTTTCTATGGGGCTAAGGTCAGGGGAGTTGGCGGGCCAATTTAGAACAGAAATACCATGGTCCGTAAACCAGGCACGGGTAGATTTTGCGCTGTGTGCAGGCGCCAAGTCCTGTTGGAACTTGAAATCTCCATCTCCATAGAGCAGGTCAGCAGCAGGAAGCATGAAGTGCTCTAAAACTTGCTGGTAGACGGCTGCGTTGACCCTGGATCTCAGGAAACAGAGTGGACCGACACCAGCAGATGACATGGCACCCCAAACCATCACTGATGGTGGAAACTTTACACTAGACTTCAGGCAACGTGGATCCTGTGCCTCTCCTGTCTTCCTCCAGACTCTGGGACCTCGATTTCCAAAGGAAATGCAAAATTTGCATGGTTGGGTGATGGTTTGGGGTGCCATGTCATCTGCTGGTGTCGGTCCACTCTGTTTCCTGAGATCCAGGGTCAACGCAGCCGTCTACCAGCAAGTTTTAGAGCACTTCATGCTTCCTGCTGCTGACCTGCTCTATGGAGATGGAGATTTCAAGTTCCAACAGGACTTGGCGCCTGCACACAGCGCAAAATCTACCCGTGCCTGGTTTACGGACCATGGTATTTCTGTTCTAAATTGGCCCGCCAACTCCCCTGACCTTAGCCCCATAGAAAATCTGTGGGGTATTGTAAAAAGGAAGATGCAGAATGCCAGACCCAAAAACGCAGAAGAGTTGAAGGCCACTATCAGAGCAACCTGGGCTCTCATAACACCTGAGCAGTGCCAGAAACTCATCGACTCCATGCCACGCCGCATTTAACGCAGTAATTGAGGCAAAAGGAGCTCCAACCAAGTATTGAGTATTGTACATGCTCATATTTTTCATTTTCATACTTTTCAGTTGGCCAACATTTCTAAAAATCCCTTTTTTGTATTAGCCTTAAGTAATATTCTAATTTTGTGACACACAGAATTTTGGATTTTCATTTGTTGCCACTTCAAATCATCAAAATTAAATGAAATAAACATTTGAATGCATCAGTCTGTGTGCAATGAATAAATATAATGTACAAGTTACACCTTTTGAATGCAATTACTGAAATAAATCAAGTTTTTCAAAATATTCTAATTTACTGGCTTTTACCTGTATATATCCTGAAAATATGCAAACAAAACTGTGTTTAGATAATTGATACTTCAAACTTGCATACATAAATATTAAGGAATATAACATAACTTGGCTTCTGAGAGCTTCAAAATGTAATGAATAAAATGCTAAAGTTGTTGATAAACAAGCAATTATTTTAATAATTAAATATGGTCATTTTAAATGAATTATTATGATAATTTAAAATTAATTATTTCAATTATGTTTATTTTAATGTATAATTCTAATGCCTGGATGTAATAAGGAGTCAGAAAAAATACAAATAAAAATACAATTAATTTTGATGTTTTTAGCAAAATTTAGTAAAAATGTATTTAGTTTAAAAAATATATATATATATATATATATTTATTTTTAGGTAAGATAAACATAATAATACAATTTATCTCTAGTCTGGATGATTTAGTTCTTGTCACCCTGTTGTCCTCCGTCGTGAAAAAAGGCTGTCCTCACTCAGGTCCGCATGGAGCTGGAGGGGGCGGGGCCTCCAGCTAAGGCTGAAAATCGGGAGATTTTCGGGAGAATATTTGTCCCGGGAGGGTTTCGGGAGAGGCGCTGAATTTCGGGAGTCTCCCGGAAAATTCGGGAGGGTTGGCAAGTATGCTTGTAATAAAGCAATTTTTGGTTCTCCAACTTGGGCTGCTATCAGCATATTTCCGTCATCAACAATTATATCATCTGAGAAATGGACATTGTAACAGTGTAGGTCTCACTTCGTAGGATATGTACAGCGAGCGGTGAGCATGGTGAGCTCAGAAAGCATAAGAACAAGGTTTGGACACCCACTATGACGTTACGTGGAGCTCCACGAAGTATGGGTTCACGGGTCGCGAGTTTGAAACCCTTGCTTTATACACTGCGAAAGATTAGGTGCCGCCTCTGTCACGGCTTTGAGACTAGACTAGACTAGGCTAGACTTCCTTTTTATTGTCATTCAAATTTGAACTTTACAGTACAGATAAGAACAAAATTTCGTTGCAGGATAAAAAAGCAATAAGGTGCATATATAAATAAATAAATAAATAGGTTATTGTACAGCAGTGGTTCTTAAAGGGGAACATTATCACCAGACCTATGTAAGCGTCAATATATACCTTGATGTTGCAGAAAAAACATATATTTTTTTAACCGATTTCCGAACTCTAAATGGGTGAATTTTGGCGAATTAAACGCCTTCCTATTATTCGCTCTCGGCGCGATGACGTAACAACGTGGCGTCACATCGGGAAGCAATCCCCCATTTCCTCAAACACCGAGTCAAATCAGCTCTGTTATTTTCCGTCTTTTCGACTGTTTTCCGTACCTTGGAGACATCATGCCTCGTCGGTGTGTTGTCGGAGGGTGTAACAACACGAACAGGGACGGATTCAAGTTGCACCAGTGGCCCAAAGATGCGAAAGTGGCAAGAAATTGGACGTTTGTTCCGCACACTTTACCTGACGAAAGCTATGCTACGACAGAGATGGCAAGAATGTGTGGATATCCTGCGACACTCAAAGCAGATGCATTTCCAACGATAAAGTCAAAGAAATCTGCCGCCAGACCCCCAGGAAAAGAGAGCGGATGAGGGTATGTCTACAGAATATATTAATTGATGAAAACTGGGCTGTCTGCACTCTCAAAGTGCATGTTGTTGCCAAATGTATTTCATATGCTGTAAACCTAGTTCATAGTTGTTAGTTTCCTTTAATGCCAAACAAACACATACCAATCGTTGGTTGGAAGACAATCGCCGAATTCGTCCTCGCTTTCTCCCGTGTTGCTGGCTGTCGTGTCGTTTTCGTCGGTTTCGCTTGCATACAGTTCAAACCGATATGGCTCAATAGCTTCAGTTTCTTCTTCAATTTCGTTTTCGCTACCTGCCTCCACACTACAACCATCCGTTTCAATACATGCGTAATCTATTGAATCGCTTAAGCCGCTGAAATCCGAGTCTGAATCCGAGCTAATGTCGCTATACCTTGCTGTTCTAGCCGCCATGTTTGTTTGTATCGGCATCACTCTGTGACGTCACAGGAAAATGGACGGGTGTATATAACGATGGTTAAAATCAGGCACTTTGAAGCTTTTTTTAGGGATATTGCGTGATGGGTAAAATTTAGAAAAAAACTTCGAAAAATAAAATAAGCCACTGGGAACTGATTTTTAATGGTTTTAACCCTTCTGAAATGGTGAATAATGTTCCCCTTTAACCTTGTTGGAGGTACCGAACCCCACCAGTTTCATATGCGCATTCACCGAACCCTTCTTTAGTGAAAAATAAAATGTTTTTTTTTCAAATTCAAGACAAAGTTACATGTTTTTGGTAGCACTTTAGTATGGGGAACATATTCTAAGTAACAAAGACTTAATTTAGAGTTATTTGTACACTAGGGGAACATATTCTAAGTAATAAAGACTTAATTTAGAGTTATTTGGTTAGGGTTCGGGTCAGGGTTAGAGGGTTAGGGTTAAAATAAGGCCATGCCGAATAAGGCATTAATAAGTACTTAATAATGACTAGTTAAGAGCCAATATGTTACTAATTTGCATGTTAATAAGCAACTAATTAACGGTGAATATGTTCCCCATACTAAAGTGTTACCATGTTTTTTTACTGGTGCATAAAATGAACCGTGCATGAACATCACCTTGTTCAAACAACAAAACCAACACAGTGCATAAACTCACAACAAACTACACACCTGCAAACCAGTCAGCAGTTGCCGTATCCGTAATACGTCGATAGGGAGAAATTTGTATTTACACGATGAGTCAGGTGTGTTTTGACCTCCGCCGAACCCCTGAGGCCGACTCACCGAACCCCGAGGGTTCGATCGAACCCAGGTTAAGAACCACTGCTGTACAGATAAATATATTACACTTTTGCATATGTATCCACGTTTATGGATGTATGTTATATTGTCTTTTTTATTCCAGCGAGTTAATCCATTTTGGGGGGAGTTGAGGGGATAATTATGATGTGTTCAAGAGTCTTACGGCCTGAGGGAAGAAGCTGTTACAGAACCTGCAGGTTCTGCTTCGGAGGCTGCGGAACCTCTTTCTAGAGTCCAGCAGTGAAAACAGTCCTTGGTGGGGGTGGGAGGAGTCTTTGCAGATTTTCTGAGCCCTGGTCAGGCAGCGGCTTTTTGCGATCTCCTGGATAGGAGGAAGAGAAGTCCTGATGATCTTTTCCGTTGTCCTCACCACTCTCTTTTTCTTTTTTGACAGCCCAGAAAGACGGCAACCGGGGCAAAAAACCCTAAAGACACATCAGACCAAGATAGGCTGCCTAAGGAAACCAGTGGTGCAACGCACAGTGCCAGTACCCTGTACGGCACCTGATGAGACGGAGGAGGATCCAGGCCCGGACACTCCCCACAGTGCCCAGAACCTCCAAGCACCACTGGCACAACCCCAGAGCAGACCGTCAGAGGGGGGACGCGTGGTGTAGAGCGCTACCTGGACACAAGTCGAGGGACTGATCACCCTCGGCTGGGTCGCACGGGAGAGGTTGTTTGATTAGGACCCGAAACACCCTATGACCCCGGGAGAATCACTGATGATGTGTCCAGGTTGCATCGTGAGGTGTATTATAAAACTCTGGAGAGACTTCCAGTCTGAGGCATTGCAGACTCCAGTCCAGACAGAGGCTCCAGTCCAGACAGAGATGCTAACACCAACAGGTGTAAAATTTCAGGCTGGACTTTGTGTTGATGTCGTTTATACAGAAGAGCGACAAGAAAAATGTTATCGTAAAAAAGGGACACAGCATGTCTTGGTGGAGGTAACGATTGCTTCCTTGTCCTCACCTTCAGGTGCAGCTTGGCTGGCGTCCAACAAGAAGACGACTGCATAGACTACGATCAAGGCGCTCTCACTGCCACATTGAGTTAAGAACCCGGCTGCCCTTTTGGATCCGATTGGCGTATTGATTGGCGATTTTCATCAGCAGTCAGTATTGAGGTACGGCACAGAGGGGGGCCATGAATCTGACGCCCAAGCAGAACCTCGCAGGACATAACTTATCCCTCCAAAACAACATCCGGTCTCAGGCTAGTAAATTGCGAGCTAGTTAGCGGTGACGGAGTGGCGCCCGAGTTGAAGCGCCGCGTGGTAAGGAAGATGCAAAAACGTCACAGGCGGTCCCAGGTAGGAGTGTCACGCTACCCTTCCATTACGCTGAATAAGCATTTGTTATTAGCCTCTCTCATGCTACATTGGAGAAATTACCCATGATGCTCCATCCAATAAAAATCCTTTATTTTACCCTGGAAATGTGCAAATGCAAATGTTTCAGAGTAGAGTCAGCTTACTTCTGTGGAGCATAAAACAAAAAAATAAGATGAGCTTATTTATTAACTCTGAAGCAGGGGTGCTCATTACGTCGATCGCGATCTACCGGTCGATCTCGGAGGGTGTGTCAGTCGATCACCAGCCAGGCATTAAAAAAATAGTCCTAAAAATGAGCGATCATAAATCTTCACTATGACGTCACTTTCGTCACTTGATTGACATTCACGGCACCCGAGGGTCTTCTGAGATGACGCTGGCTGCTGCCAGCTCATTAAAATTACCGACTGGAAGGCGAGAAACACTTTATTTCAACAGACTCTGGCGCCGTACCTGTCGTCAAAACTCCAAAGACCGGCTGCACAGTTGCACAATAAAAGCTCTGCTTCATCCTGCCTGCGCTACCAAAATAAGAGTCTCAGAAAGCTGCCGTGCACAAGCTAGCAAGCTACGGAGTTTGCCGACAATGTATTTCTTGTAAAGTGTATACAAAGGAGTACGGAAGCTGGACAAATAAGATGCCAAAAACCAACCACTTTCATGTGGTATTGGACAGAAAGGAGGACTTTTTTTCTCCTCCATTCGAAAATGCGGATGTTATCATCACCACTGTCTGATTCCAATCAATGCAAGTCATCACAATCAGGTAATACACCAACTTACATTCTTGTCTTCATGAAAGAAAGGAATCTATATGTGTTAAACATGCTTGTATTATCTTTAACCACCTTTAACTTGTTAACAATATTAACTATATGGGTTAAACATGCTTGTATTATCTTTAACTACCTTTAAGTTGTTAACAATATTAACTATATGTGTTAAACATGCTTGTATTATCTTTAACCACCTTTAAGTTGTTAACAATATTAATTATATGTGTTAAACATGCTTGTTTTATCTTTAACCACCTTTAAGTTGTTAACTATATTAACTATTTGTGTTAAACATGCTTGTATTATTTTTAACCACCTTTAACTTGTTAACAATATTAACTA
Source organism: Nerophis lumbriciformis (assembly GCF_033978685.3). Taxonomy (NCBI): domain Eukaryota; kingdom Metazoa; phylum Chordata; class Actinopteri; order Syngnathiformes; family Syngnathidae; genus Nerophis; species Nerophis lumbriciformis. The sequence goes on along the minus strand of NC_084555.2, from coordinate 5,110,786 downwards.
TATGTGTTAAACATGCTTGTATTATCTTTAAACACCTTTAACTTGTTAACAATATTAACTATATGTATTTAACATACTTGTATTATCATTAAACACCTTTAATGTATTAACAATATTAACTATATGTGTTAAACATGCTTGCATTATCATTAAACACCTTTAACTTGTTAACAAAAACATATATTTCATAAATAAGTAAATATAAATTATATATATGAATGAGGTAGATCCCCATGACTTGATCAATTGAAAAGGAGCTCGCCTGCAGAAAAAGTGTGAGCACCCCTGCTCTAAAGGCTTAGTTGGCCACATACGTGGACAGCACCTTTTAGCTCTTATTTCCAAAATTGTGTACACTACTGAATTGGGGTCTTATGGCCGCTTATGTGGACACTTATACTGCCATCTGGTGGTGTTAGAAGAGTATAACATACAATGGAATTTGGGGACAAAAATGTACAAATAAGCTAAGTACATGGACTAAGTACATCATATCGCAGGATGATTCTTAGTTTTCATTGTATTTAGGATCCAATAAGCCCAAATAGCAAAGAGAAATAAAAAAAAAGCTTGTAAACAAACAGCTTGGGCCTTAAGAGGGTTTTTTAAAGCAGGTCCTTAGCACCACATTCTGGGCCCCCATACAGAAGAAGTCCCGAAGGGACACCCGTCACACACTAAACCCAAGGTTGCCGCCCCATACACACACACTTGGTATGTTTACATGCAGTAAAAACTAGCTTTTTAAAACATGTAAAACCACCCTAAATAATGTTTTTGTTTTTCCAAAAAAAACGTATTATTATTGTTTTGTTTTTTATCAAAAGTGCCAACAAATTAAATATATCGTATTTTCCCGGACCATAGGGCGCACCGGATTATAAGGCGCACTGCCGATGAGCGGGTGTAGTCAGGTCTATTTACATGCAAAAGGCGCACCGGATTAGAGAACGCATTAAAGGGGTCATATTATTAAAAAAAAATTCTAAATGTAAAACACTTCCTTATGGTCTACATAACATGTAATGGTGGTTCTTTGGTCAAATTGTTACATGGATGATGTTTTACAGATCATCTTCAAGCCGCTTTCTGACATTCGCTGTTTTGTGGGCGGTCTTATTTACGTGGCTCACCTTCGGCAGCGTCTTCTCCCCGTCATCTTTGTTGTAGCGGTGTAGCGTGCAAGGACGGGGGTGGAAGAAGTGTCAAAAGATGGCGCTAACTGTTTTAATGACATTCAGACTTTACTTCAATCAATAACGGAGCAGCATCTTCTCATCCGTGGCTCACTAGTGTGTCACGTGAAAAAACGTCTGACCTGAACTCTTTGATTGTCATGTCTGTGTAATCATGTTTTGTTTTAGTCATGTTTTGTTTTGTTTAGTTATTGACTCTTTAGTTTCTGGCTTTTCAGTCCCTTGTCTTGTTTCCATAGTTACCCATCAGTTTCACCTGTTCCACGTTTGGACTCATTGTGCACTCTTGTTTGTCACCATAGCAACCCATTAGTTTTCACCTGTCACGTCACGCACCTGTTTCACGTTTTGAGTCATGCATCTGTTTTCACCAATCATGTCACTGTTATTTAAGTCTACCTTTGTTCATCACTCGTTCTGCCTGCATTGTCTTTATGCCACACCGGTTCATGTCTCTTTCTGACCAAGTAAGTTTCCTAGTCCATGCCATAGCTTCTGATCTATTTAGCAGCTTCACTTGTGTTTTAGGCACGCTTGCCTTTTTTGTTGTATTTTTGTGTTTGTGGGAGTGAGTGATTTATGTTAAATAAATCCAAGCTTACCTTCACACTGTCGTCCGGAGCCGTTTTTTTGCGTTGGAAGAACAACCCCGCAGCAAGCTGCGACCCCCCCATGTGACATTGGGTGAATAATGTAAACTCACTACACCGGTATGTTTTAGCACTTTCATGGCGAGTTTACTGACAGATATATGTAAGAACTTTACACTACTTTATATTAGAAATGGTAACAGTGGAGGATGAATGTCCCATAACAAGAAGATAGAGAAGAAAAAAAAGAAGCTTATCGACTACGTCGTTGATATGGACTACAAAGGCGGATGTACGCAAATTTTCAGGACTTATGCAGATCCCAAATACAGATCAGCAGGTACCACAAGGTAAGAAAAGTTGCATAATATTGCGAAACAAAATGGCAGATAATGTCTTACCTTGTACACACACCATAACAATATTGGTATGTTGAAGCACAGTACAATCCATCAAGCGGTGAGGCTTCATAGCTTACCAAAGTCGTACTAAAACATTTTGATAGATTTTTGAGTGCCATGTGTAATGTTCTATATTTTCAATGGAACATATAAAATGTTGGTGTTGTTTACTTGAGTCATATTACAGTCTACACATATCGCTTATGTGTGACTGCCATCATATTGCAGTCTACACGTATCTCTTATGTGTGACTGCCATCTACTGATCACACTTATCATTCACCATGTCCATCCATCCATCCATCTTCTTCCGCTTATCCGAGGTCGGGTCGCGGGGGCAGCAGCCTAAGCAGGGAAGCCCAGACTTCCCTCTCCCCAGCCACTTCGTCCAGCTCCTCCCGGGGGATCCCGAGGCGTTCCCAGGCCAGCCGGGAGACATAGTCTTCCCAACGTGTCCTGGGTCTTCCTCGTGGCCTCCTACCGGTCGGACATGCCCTATACACCTCCTTAGGGAGGCGCTCGGGTGGCATCCTGACCAGATGCCCGAACCACCTCATCTGGCTCCTCTCAATGTGGAGGAGCAGCGGCTTTACTTTGAGCTCCCCCCGGATGACAGAGCTTCTCACCCTATCTCTAAGGGAGAGCCCCGCCACCCGGCGGAGGAAACTCATTTCGGCCGCTTGTACCCGTGATCTTGTCCTTTCGGTCATAACCCAAAGCTCATGACCATAGGTGAGGATGGGAACGTAGATCGACCGGTAAATTGAGAGCTTTGCCTTCCGGCTCAGCTCCTTCTTCACCACAACGGATCGATACAGCGTCCGCATTACTGAAGACGCCGCACCGATCCGCCTGTCGATCTCACGATCCACTCTTCCCTCACTCGTGAACAAGACTCCGAGGTATTTGAACTCCTCCACTTGGGGCAAGATCTCCTCCCCAACCCGGAGATGGCACTCCACCCTTTTCCGGGCGAGAACCATGGACTCGGACTTGGAGGTGCTGATTCTCATCCCAGTCGCTTCACACTCAGCTGCGAACCGATCCAGTGAGAGCTGAAGATCCTGGCCAGATGAAGCCATCAGGACCAAATCATCTGCAAAAAGCAGAGACCTAATCCTGCAGCCACCAAACCGGATCCCCTCAACGCCTTGACTGCGCCTAGAAATTCTGTCCATAAAAGTTATGAACAGAATGGGTGACAAAGGGCAGCCTTGGCGGAGTCCAACCCTCACCGGAAACGTGTCCGACTTACTGCCAGCAATGCGAACCAAGCTCTGACACTGATCATACAGGGAGCGGACCGCCACAATCAGACAGTCCGAAACCCCATACTCTCTGAGCACTCCCCACAGGACTTCCCGAGGGACACGGTCGAATGCCTTCTCCAAGTCCACAAAGCACATGTAGACTGGTTGGGCAAACTCCCATGCACCCTCAAGGACCCTGCCGAGAGTATAGAGCTGGTCCACAGTTCCACGACCAGGACGAAAACCACACTGTTCCTCCTGAATCCGAGGTTCGACATTCACCATGTACCAAATCAAATAGGTTTGAGGTCGGTAAGCACAATCAACATTATTCAGTACATTAGGCGCACCGGGTTATGAGGCGCATGGTCGAGTTTTGAGAAAATGAAAGGATTTAAAGTGCGCTTTATAGTCCGAAAAATACGGTAAAGTGGCCAGAGTATGATTTTAAATGTTCATATAACCTGTAATTATCAGTGTCGGCAAATTACTTTTAAAAAGTAATTAATATAGTTATTTATTATTATAGTTACTCGTTACTTTCCCAAAAGAGTCATCACAATAAATGATAAATGAATGTAATTAATTAATAAGTAAAGTAACTATTGTGTTTTTTTTTTTTTTTTAAGTCAAATAATACCTGTCACATGCAGTTGAGAGATGTATCATGAGAGCAGTGTGTGTGTGTGTGCGTGTGTGTGTGTGTGTGTGTGCGCATGCGAGTTGCCAAGTGACGTGTGACGAACAGCGAGAGTGCGCTCAGACGGCAACATTTTCGATAATTAATAAAGAGATTGAATGTGCTTCGACGGCTGTAGTCTCCTTGTCCACGAACAGAGTATTGTAGGATTGCAAGCTTGTCACTTCAATCATTGATTTGTTGTTCATTATTCCCTCGTGGCAGTAGGAATATGTATATGTGTGTGTGTGTGTGTTGTTTGCTGTGTGATGTTGCCTCTTCATATTTGATAGCAAGTTCATTGGGGGTGCTGGCTGTGGCTTTCATTAGCAAAAGGTTACTTCATGCATTGAACTTGCTGTGCGTCTGACACGGTTTTGTTGACGTACAACCACAGCAAAAGTAGCGTGCCGTGTTACATCAAAGGCATCGGTACCGGTGTTGTTACGTAATTAATTAGATTAATCGTTACCAGAGATGGGACCAAGTCATTGTTTTGCAAGTCACAAGTAAGTCTCAAGTCTTTGCCCTCAAGTCCGAGTCAAGTCCCGAGTCAAGACAGGCAAGCCCCGAGTCAAGTCCAAAGTCAAGACTGGAAAGTCTCAAGTCAAGTCCTAAGTCCTGCATTTTGAGTTTCGAGTCCTTTCAAGTCCTTTTAACCACAGACTAATATATTAACACAGATTGTGTATGCTTTTCAAACGCTGTATTTATTTATCAAAACAAGTGCATTTTAAATTGCAGGAAAGAAAATTGTGCTGACATTGCACTTTATAATAGCACTATTAACCAGTCATTTTAAACATTAACTCATTCCTTTACAGAACAAACACATTGAAAAATAAAGTGCAATGTACTTATTTGTACAAAAGTGTTAACATTGAAAAAACATGACATATACGTGAACATAACAAAAAAGTTGTACTTTTTATATGTCAGGGCCCTATGCTGCATTGCATTTGCAAAAGACCAAATTAGCCAAGAGTCTGTCAGTCATTTGTGCACGATGGGGGCGTAGTATGATGCCACCATGGCTGAAAACTCGCTCCACTGGAGCACTGGAGGCAGGCACTGCCAAGACTCTCATGGCCACTCGGAACAGTGAAGGAAGAGTCTTCATGTTCAATGCCCAGAACAAAAGGGGGGAGAGAGTTGTTTTGGGTTGGTGCACTACTTGTAAGTGTATCTTGTGTTTTTTATGTTGATTTAATTAAAAAAAGAGAAAAAATATATATTTCTTGTGCAGCCCGATACCAATCGATCCACGGACCAGTACCGGGCCGCGGCCCGGTGGTTGGGGACCACTGAGGTAAACAACCAACAGTATGTCAGAAAGCTAGCTAAAACGGTACACATATTCATAATATAGTATACATTTTAACTGACCTTTATTTTACTATTTTTGTCTTTTTTTAGGTGGCTAAAATACGCGGTGCTGCTGACCGCCGTCTAACGTTACGTGTGATATATTGACTAACGTAACCCTGCTTAAAAAAATCACTGAACAAAAAGTATGAATAAGGTAGTGAACTGCAACAGATTCCCATGTTTGCAATAACGTTATAACGTTAGCAGTGAGTTTACAGCCTCACTGATTTAACTACACAGCAAATAAAAGTCACGTTACTTAGCCAATAAACGTTATCTTACATTCAAAACTTACCGTTCTTTGTGCAACTTCAAATGCCGGACGAAGTTGGAAGTTGTTGCCTCTCCATCAGTAATTTTTGAACCGCATGTGTTGCATACTGCAAACCGTTTTGTGTTGACCACCTCGTAATTTTTATACCCAAACGAAATTATTTTAGGTATCATTTTTTGTTCACTGGCTTGTGGTTTGGACATGTCTTCTTCGTTGGTTGTCCTGCAATTTGATTGGATGAATGCTGTGTGATGAAAACAAAGTAGATCTAATTTGATTGGCTGTTGTACTGAGACCACACCAGCTGACACACGCAACGCTGATAGACAAGTACACAATGAAAAATACGGAGCGCTCTCGAATAACTTTTTCATCTTTGGGTTTTGGGGAAAGTAGCAAGTCATGTGAAGTCATGTCAATTCAAAAGGCTCAAGTCCAAGTGAAGTCACAAGTCATTGATGTTAAAGTCTAAGTCGAGTTGCAAGTCTTTTTACATTTTGTCAAGTCGAGTCTAAAGTCATCAAATTCATGACTCGAGTCTGACTCGAGTCCAAGTCATGTGACTCGAGTCCACACCTCTGATCGTTACTAGTAAAAGTGACGGCGTTAGTAACGCTATTTTTCCTAACACTGGTCATTATTCACTTAAATATGATTAGAAATATGTTAAGTTTTCCTATACTTCAGAGTGTAAAATATAGATCGGTTGATACACGCATAATTATCATTTGTGGATACAAATAATTATAATTATATATAATTATTATTTTGATTATGTCATAATTTGTGCATCTTCTGGGCTTTAAGTCTCCCCCTGTCTTTAAAACTTAGTGATGCCTCTGTTTCTAACTTCATTCTAGGGTCCTTGAATGCACCACATTTATGTACAATGAGATGCAAAAGTGAAACTTAAACTTTCTCCTGTGCTGCCACAGATCAATCAATCAATCAATCAAAGTTTACTTATATAGCCCTAAATCACGAGTGTCTCAAAGGGCTGCACAAGCCACAACGACATCCTCGGCTCAGATCCCACATCAGGCCAAGAAAAAAAACTCAACCCAATGGGATGACAATGAGAAACCTTGGAGGGGACCGGCAAATGTGGGGACCCCCTGGGGTGGGGGGGGTGCAATGGACGTCGAATGGATCTCGCATAATATTGTGAGAGTCCAGTCCATAGTGGATCTAGTTAATAGTGTGAGAGTCCAGTCCACAGTCTGCCCTGCCCCCCTCTCCACGAAGAAGAGGGGGGCAGAGCAGAAAAGAAACGGCAGATCAACTGGTCTAAAATGGGGGTCTATTTAAAGGCTAGTGTATACAAATGAGTTTTAAGATGCTTCTACTGAGGTAGCATCTCTAACTGTTAATGGGAGGGCATTCCAGAGTACTGGAGCCCGAGTAGAAAACGCTCTATAGCCCGGATGGATTTGTTATATTTTTACCTTTCTTCATTTACTTTATCTGTGTTCCAGAATGCAGGTGCTGGGTTTGCATGCTTAAAAGGTGAGCTTTGATGGCGTTATGACGTCTGTGTTGAGTAAAGTGTTCCATGCTAGGTTTGCTGCCATCCAGGTGGAACGGTCATGATCTTACATGACAGATACAGTATTATTAGTGTCTTGTATTATTTCCTGCCAAGCGCTCTTATTTGTGTGGCACTTCCTGTTTCACTCCATTTACCACCACTCCTCTGGTCTGAGCGCCGGCTCCCTCAGTTGTCCCTGATCGGCAACCAAGACACGCCTGTCCCTTGTTACCAGACAGGATGCATGACAGAGCTGAATCATTTTGCCATTTTTTTTGTGCGACCTGCGTTTTACATCATAAAAAAGGCTTCTTTAATGCACTTGCCTGCCGCCTCTGCATCCTGGGGTCCAGACATACACTTAACATTACAAACACAAATCATTTAGCATTTTTTGATAGGGTTGTGGACGTAAGTGTTTTACAACCTTTTTTGAGCCTAGGCACATTTTTTGTGTTGAAAAAATCCGGAGGCACACCACCAGCAGAAATCATTAACGAAACTCAGTTGACAGTAAAATCGTTGTCGCAATTGTTGGGTATGACTTTAAACCATTACCAACCATGCATCAATATAGCTCTTGTCTCAAAGTAGGTGTACTGTCACGACCTGTCACATCACGCCGTGACTTATTTTGAGTTTATTGCTGTTTTCCTGCGTGTAGTATTTTAGTTCTTGTCTTGCGCTCCTATTTTGGTGGCTTTTTCTCTTTTTTTAGTATTTTCCTTTGAGCGATATTTCCCGCATCTACTTTGTTTTAGCAATCAAGAATATTTCAGTTGTTTTTGTCCTTCTTTGTGGAGACATTGTTGATTGTCATGTCATGTTCGTATGTACATTGTGGACGCCGTCTAGGCTCCACAGTAAGTCTTTGCTGTCGTCCAGCAATCTATTTTTGTTTACTTTGTAGCCAGTTCAGTTTTAGTTTCATTCTGCATAGCCTTCCCTAAGCTTCAATGCCTTTTCTTAGGGGCACTCACCTTTTGTTTATTTTTGGTTTAAGCATTAGCTACCTTTTTACCTGCACGCTGCCTCCCCCTGTTTCCGACATGTACAAAGCAATTAGCTACCGGCTGCCACCTACTGATATGGAAGAGTATTACACGGTTACTCTGCCAAGCTCGAGACAGCACCGACACTCAACAACAACACATAATTTGCAGCCTATAATTACTGGTTTGCAAAAATATTTTTAACCCAAATAGTTGAAATTAGATCATCTCCCACGGCACACCAGACTTTATCTGCGTTCAAAGAACTCCGGCTTATTAGTGATTCCCAGAGCCCAAAAAAAGTCTGCGGGCTATAGAGCGTTTTCTATTCGGGCTCCAGTACTATGGAATGCCCTCCCGGTAACAATTAGAGATGCTACCTCAGTAGAAGCATTTAAGTCCCATCTTAAAACTCATTTGTATACTCTAGCCTTTAAATAGCCCCCCTGTTAGACCAGTTGATCTGTCGTTTCTTTTCTTTTCTCCTCTGCTCCCCTTTTCCTTGAGGGGGGGGGCACAGGTCCGGTGGCCATGGATGAAGTGCTGGCTGTCCAGAGTCGGGACCCGGGGTGGACCGCTCGCCTGTGCATCGGCAGGGAACATCTCTGCGCTGCTGACCCGTCTCCGCTCGGGATGGTGTCCTGCTGGCCCCACTATGGACTGGACTCTTACTATTATGTTGGATCCACTATGGACTGGACTCTCACAATATTATGTCAGACCCACTCGACATCCATTGCTTTCGGTCTCCCCTAGAGGGGGGGGGGGGGTTACCCACATATGCGGTCCTCTCCAAGGTTTCTCATAGTCATTCACATCGACGTCCCACTGGGGTGAGTTTTTCCTTGCCCGTATGTGGGCTTTGTACCGAGGATGTCGTTGTGGCTTGTGCAGCCCTTTGAGACACTTGTGATTTAGGGCTATATAAATAAAGATTGATTGATTGATTGATTGATTATCTCACGGCACAGTGGTTGAAAAACACTAGTGTAGGTAGTTAGACGTTGTCAATTTGATATAGTCAACATAATTATAGAACATTCACAAATATATGTATTTTCTATAAATATTTAGGATGTCGTTTTTTTATCATTTATATGCTGAAAAGATAGAAGAAAAAAAAATTCAAACATTCAAAAGCCGAGGGGCCCCTAATTACCCCGTCACTTTGACGCACCTGTATTAGAGTGTGTGGAAATGTGCAAACAAATATAAAAATAGAACCTTCCACAAGAGACACAATCCCTGCGAAGGTCACCTTGAAGAAACGAGAGCGCGCACGCGTCAGGAGGATAAAGGTCAGGAAGCTGCTACACGAGGGAGAGACGCAATCTGGACGATGAAAACCAGCACATATCCAGAGACTCAAAATGATTCTTGTAAGCCGGCGATCTACAACCAGCAGAGGCACTGTTGAGTCAGCCCTAATTAACTATGGGGAGCAGAGCTACATGCATTCGAAACAGGAGTTCAGAACATTCACGGAGAGATTCTTGCAGCATTAAACGTAATCCTCCTGACTCGAAGCAGTGAGATTTGCACGTGAGCGTGCATCTTCTGCAGGGAGGGATGCGGCATACCAAGCAGCGACCAAATGTGTTTGCCGCCGGAGCGAGAAGATTGATGGCGGCGACAAATCGCGAAGTCGCCAGAGGAGCCGCGCGGGGGTGGGGGGGGAACGGTCACTAAATCAGCGGCGTCAAACATTCATAACCGGGTTACAACTCCTAATTCACGCGCTCCAGTGGCAGACAGTTCAATTTGTGGACTACCCGCCAGCCAGGTGGCATCACGACATCATGCGGTCGTAAAAAACAGACGTGGCGGAGGAAGTTTATTAGATGAGGTCCTGGACTTACAGTAGGCATGCAGAATTACAGGACATATTTTATCAAACAGACAAAGACATCACATTTGTTTCATCTAATTGTGTGAAACAGGCTACAATAATAATAAAGAAAATAATATCATTATTATTACAATATTAAATGGCATACATATATATCAATATTAACATAATTTCTTAATTAGTATTATTAAAATGTATATTATTACTAATTAAGAAATTATTTTAATTTTAACATACATACAGTATATACCAATATTAGAATCATTTCTTAATTAGTATTATTAAAATTTATATTATTATTAAATTATTTTAATATTGACATACATACATATCAATATTAAAATACTTTCTTAATTAGTAATAATATACATTTTAATAATACTAATTCAATAATGTATTTAGTTAAACCCCATTTTTAAATAATAGTATAAAATAATCCTATTGAATAATATGAAAAAACATTTTTAACTACTAACATCAATATTATTACTATTTAATTGATTTAATTATATTATTAAATAACCGTATTTAATATGACTACATATTGATAATTAAATTACTATTGACCCAAATCCCTTTGGGGTGATGGACGGCTGTTTTAATATTGACATACATATATATCAATATTAAAATAATTTCTTAATTAGTAATAATATCAATTTTAATAATACTAATTCACTAATGTATTTAGTTATACCCAATTTTTAAATAATAGTATGAAATAATCCTATTGAATAATATTTAAAAAAGTTAATTACTAACATCAATATTATTATTACCATTTAATTTATTTAATTATATTATTAAATAACCGTATTTAATATGACTACATATTGATAATTAAATTATTATTAACCCAAATCCCCTTGGGGTGATGGACGGCTGTTTTAATATTGACATACATATATATCAATATTAAAATAATTTCTTAATTAGTAATAATATCAATTTTAATAATACTAATTCACTAATGTATTTAGTTATACCCAATTTTTAAATAATAGTATAAAATAATCTTATTGAATAATATTTAAAAATGTTTAATTACTAACATCAATGTTATTATTACTATTTCATGTATTTAATTATATTATTAAATAGCAGTATTTAATATTACTACATATTGATAAGTACATTATTATTGATGCAAATCCCTTAGGGGTGATGGCCGGCTGGGCAGCGCCTGAAGAGCTGCAGCCTGCCATCGTGGCCCCCACTCCCTCCCCTCTGTTGCTAGTCTCGAGATGGATGTTGTAATATGTATATATGCTTTGCTATGGAGGTTTTTTCCCAGTCTAGATTGTATTTTTTTACTCATCCTTCCCCAGAGTTTACCTTTTTCCAATCTTTTACGGGGCGCTTTGTGGCGACCCATCAGTGTTCCTGTTTTGTAACCTTGTACACTGTTTATTTGTCTTATCTTGAACGGGTTTGTGCTGAAAACAAAGTTTTGTTGTACTTGTGCAATGACAGTAACAATAAAGAACTACCTACCTACCTAAAATTACCCAATTAGTATTAATATCATATTAGCAATTAACTAATTTATTTAATAATACTATGTAATGATATGCAATACTGTTATTAAATATGATTGTATGTTATCAATCTTATTATTACAAATTTGTGTAATATTAATATTTAATCTTATGTAATACTGTTATTTAATTATACAATTGTTTATACAATTTATTTGGAATTATTTTTAAGATGTATTATTATCAATAAGATCAATAATGTATTTATTTTTTAGGTATTGAAAGATACTGATTGAAAAAAAGGTATGAGAAAAAGAACAAAACACAAAAAACAAAAATAACACTAACAAATTTGATGAATACATTTTTAACAATTTATTTTTAAAATATAACCAAATACTAATACAAAAAAAAATTAACAAAACAAAATCAAAATCAAATAATTTTACAATGCCCTCGGGTGTCTGCTTTTTACGAACTTTCAACTACTTCACTGTAAACGTCTCTTTGCCGTGAGGGTTCTCCTGAGTCCGAAAGATCTTCCGTGAGCCCGGTAGACAGTTTGAATACAGTCTCTATTATTTTGACACAACAGTCTGGATTGCTTTTCAGCAGTATGTTTTAGGCGTGTGTCGCTCGCTCTCTCTCCAGCTCCCAACTCCCACTCCGTGTCTCGTTCCGGCTGCTGCTAATAAAGGCGACAGGTGATTAGATAACAAGGCCCACCTGGGCCATCTACTCACCTGTCGCTGTCTTCGAGGCCGATCCTTGCACACCCCATTCCGCGGCAGGCCCACAGGCCACGCCCCCCTCCACATTCACATTTTGATATTGCATGCTTTGGTATATTTATTGTATACAATTAAATGTTTATTTTTAAAGAGCCATGTTTCATGTTAAAATGTAGCTTTTTTTTGGGGGGGGGGGTTGCACCAATGATATTGATACTAATTAACATTGTTTCGTATTACGTTTTTCGCGGTACGAGCTGCGTCACAGAACCAATTAGTACCACTGTACTCGAAATAACATTCTACTGTAACATGAGGATTATTTGACATACGTTCATATTTTCATGTGTAAAAGCACAACACGGCAGATACAATTGAGCAAAATACTATACTATAAAACCACCTGTGCAACACATTTCTTGAGCCGAATATAAGACGACCATGGTTATAATAAGATCTCTTTTCGAAGACTCTGTACCTTTTAAGACACTTTTATTCTGTGGGAGTGACTAGAAAAAAAGCTCATAGGACAACCTAGGTCTTTTTCCTATCATCCTTTTGTAGGGAAAATATAGTTTCTAATATACTGTTTTAACCTGCTCAGTGGTTATAGTGTCCGCCCTGAGAGTAGGTCGTGAGTTCGAACCCTGGCCGAGTCATACCAAAGACTATAAAAATGGGACCCATTACCTCCCTGCTTGGCACTCAGCATCAAGGGTTGGAATTGGGGGTTAAATCACCAAAATGATTCCCAAGCGTGGCCACCGCTGCTGCTCACTGCTCCCCTCACCTCCTAGGGGGTGGAAAAAGGGGATGAGTCAAATGCAGAGGCTAATTTTACCACACCTAGTGTGTGTGTGACTATCTAACTTTATATTTTGATCGATATGCTATTTTGTCCATTTGTGTGTTATTTGTTAAACAAAGAGCTTAACATACATCTAAAACTATTTATTTTTATATATTACAAGGTTTTTTCTAATCACAGTACATAGTGTGAAGGATGCATATATGTTTAAGAGTTATTTCTCTATTCATCGCCATGTTTGATCAGCTAGTACTTTTTCTTTGTATATTCTACCAGTCTCTCTTTGTCTTCAGATTGTCTGTTTAGTGTCTTAAACCATCATGAATGTGAAATACAACACCCACTGGTTCCTTATCAGTGTTGTGAGGGGGAATTGGGGGTTTTCTTTGTGTGCAAAGGAGTTGGCTTTTCGGTTGGAATGCCAGATCAATAGAGTAGCCGATATGAATGTATTGATTAAGATGATCTCCTGAAATTTCAGTAAAACTTGAAAATATTCCAATTCTGTCTTGATGGTCCTTCTTACTCAGCATATATGTCATCGAAAGAACTTGGGATTGACCAGTAACTTAGATTCCCTGGGAGAAAGAGCTGGTCCGACGCAACAATAGTTATTGCATTTCTTAAGCCTTTTTCTTTACAATTGTGTAAAATTGTTAATGAGTTCAAAAGTGATGCTGATTCTGTGGTTAGCAGTAAGGTCAAATGAGGGTTTGATGAAAGATAATTATGTCACTATGAGTGATCCCTGCAAGACGATCATTTATTAAAGACGTAAAAGCCAGCAGTGAAGTCTCACTCCGTGCAAACTATCTGAACCACTTTTACAATCTATTTTTTATGCCTACACACACACAATTTTGTTTTAATATCCATGAGACATTTTTCTTAGAGAATCCAAATCCCTCTTTCCTCGCTCCCTGCCAATTGATACTGTCACAAGTACGGATTAAAACGACTCAGGCGAGGCAAACACACCTTGTTTTTCCCCTTCTTCGTCTTCCACCCACGTCTTTAAGGTTTCTATCCAGAAAGGCAGATTATGGACATCAAACATAAAAAGAAAGAGGGGGGGAAAAAAAAATCTCATTTGAGATGAAAGACGGTGTTGTCGTCCAAAAGTCCGCCTGCGCATCTTCTTTATATTCAGTAATGTTGTTTGCTTACTTTTGTCAGAACGTGATTTTCCAACAAGTGCAATGCCTGTTTATTTATTAATTTATGCACTCGTCGTCGCACAATTTTGATGTATTTCATGCAGTTTAGATGACAATTGTGCATTTCATTATTAGTGCTTTAAACGAGCTTTAGACATAATAAAAAAAAAGAATAATAAATAATAACTATATTGAGGCACACGCCAATCTCCTCTCAACTTTTATACATTGAGAGGAGATTACTGGATTGCGCCCAGCTGGGCGATCCACGCACCTGATGTTCATCTTGGCCCCGCCTCGCCGCTGGTCCGCCGGCCACGCCCCCTCGCCGCCATCTCGGAGTCAGCCCCGGCGTCCCCCGCCTCGCTGTAGGTCTGCCGGCCACGCCTCCCCACAAAAATATATGCAACATTTTGACCAAAGAACCACCATCACATGTTATGTAGACCAGTGGTTCTCAAATGGGGGTATGCGTACCCCTGGGGGTACTTGAAGGTATGCCAAGGGGTACGTGAGAATTTAAAAAAATATTCTAAAAATAGCAACAATTGAAAAATCCTTTATAAATATATTTATTGAATAATACTTCAACAAAATAAATGTTTAGAATTAAGTTCATGAATCCAGATGGATCTCTATTACAATCCCCAAAGAGGGCACCTCAAGTTGATGATTACTTCTATGTGTAGAAATCTTTATTTATAATTGAATCACTTGGTTGACAAGACTCTGCAGCATCGCGTGGACATCGGGGGCGGTACCTCTGGATTGGCAGACCAGGGTGGTGGTTCCTCTCTTTAAAAAGGGGAACCGGAGGGTGTGTTCTAACTATCGTGGGATCACACTCCTCAGCCTTCCCGGTAAGGTCTATTCAGGTGTACTGGAGAGGAGGCTACGCCGGATAGTCGAACCTCGGATTCAGGAGGAACAGTGTGGTTTTCGTCCTGGTCGTGGAACTGTGGACCAGCTCTATACTCTCGGCAGGGTCCTTGAGGGTGCATGGGAGTTTGCCCAACCAGTCTACATGTGCTTTGTGGACTTGGAGAAGGCATTCGACCGTGTCCCTCGGGAAGTCCTGTGGGGAGTGCTCAGAGAGTATGGGGTTTCGGACTGTCTAATTGTGGCGGTCCGCTCCCTGTATGATGAGTGTCAGAGCTTGGTTCGCATTGCCGGCAGTAAGTCGGACACGTTTCCAGTGAGGGTTGGACTCCGCCAAGGCTGCCCTTTGTCACCGATTCTGTTCATAACTTTTATGGACAGAATTTCTAGGCGCAGTCAAGGCGTTGAGGGGATTGTGGCTGCAGGATTAGGTCTCTGCTTTTTGCAGATGATTTGGTCCTGATGGCTTCATCTGGCCAGGATCTTCAGCTCTCACTGGATCGGTTCGCAGCTGAGTGTGAAGCGACTGGGATGAGAATCAGCACCTCCAAGTCCGAGTCCATGGTTCTCGCCCGGAAAAGGGTGGAGTGCCATCTCCGGGTTGGGGAGGAGATCTTGCCCCAAGTGGAGGAGTTCAAGTACCTCGGAGTCTTGTTCACGAGTGAGGGAAGAGTGGATCGTGAGATCGACAGGCGGATCGGTGCGGCGTCTTCAGTAATGCGGACGCTGTATCGATCCGTTGTGGTGAAGAAGGAGCTGAGCCGGAAGGCAAAGCTCTCAATTTACCGGTCGATCTACGTTCCCATCCTCACCTATGGTCATGAGCTTTGGGTTATGACCGAAAGGACAAGATCACGGGTACAAGCGGCCGAAATGAGTTTCCTCCGCCGGGTGGCGGGGCTCTCCCTTAGAGATAGGGTGAGAAGCTCTGTCATCCGGGGGGAGCTCAAAGTAAAGCCGCTGCTCCTCCGCATCGAGAGGAGCCAGATGAGGTGGTTCGGGCATCTGGTCAGGATGCCACCCGAGCGCCTCCCGGTAGGAGGCCACGAGGAAGACCCAGGACACGTTGGGAAGACTATGTCTCCCGGCTGGCCTGGGAACGCCTCGGGATCCCCCGGGAGGAGCTGGACGAAGTGGCTGGGGAGAGGGAAGTCTGGCCTTCCCTGCTTAGGCTGCTGCCCCCGCGACCCGACCTCGGATAAGCGGAAGAAGATGGATGGATGGATGGATGAATCACTTGTTTATTTTTCAACAAGTTTTTAGTTATTTTTATATCTTTTTTTCCAAATAATTCAAGAAAGACCACTACAAATGAGCAATATTTTGCACTGTTATACAATTTAATAAATCAGAAACTGATGACATAGTGCTGTATTTTACTTCTTTATCTCTTTTTTTCAACCAAAAATGCTTTCCTCTGATTAGGGGGTACTTGAATTAAAAAAATGTTCACAGGGGGTACATTGCTGAAAAAAGGCTGAGAACCACTGATGTAGACCACAAGGAAGTGTTTTAAATGTAGAAAAAAAAATATCATAATATCACCCCTTAATGCGCCTTATAATCCGGTGCGCCTTTTGTATGAATATAGACCTGAATTGACCCACTCATTGGCAGTTTGCCTTATAATCCGGGGTTATGATCCAAATACGGTACAAAACAAAAATGGATAAAACATTTTGTGCTCATTTTTTTTAATTACAGTAAGCCATCTAAAAAAGGTAAAGAAAAAAAAACACATCATTAAACAAGTTTTTCTGCATTTCTACAGGCGTACATTTTCCCAAGACTTTACACTGATGTGTTTCCGTGAAAGCTCGCGGCTGGTGAACTTGACGGATCACCTCTTCCTCTTTCCACTTTTTTTTTTTTGTGAACTCACACTTCCATCAAGGCGTAATGAAAGACACGTGCACCAACACCAGTGAAGCATACTCTCCTATATGGCAATGACTTTCCATTTTTCATACCCTTGCTGATGTCGGCCTTTCCCCCTATCCAGGTTACACAACGGGACAGGAAGGATTCCGTGCATCTGGCAGTTTGACACGAGATATCTGCTGTGACGCCCTGTTGGGAAAGAGAAGGTGATGATAAATCTGCTGACACTAGCGAGTGTCCACTTGTATTAGACAGATCAGCAAGGACACTGTTAGCATTGGACGCTAAATTGTTTATAAGTTTGATTGATTGATTGATTGATTGAGAAGTTTATTGACATCTTAAAGGGGAACATTATCACAATTTCAGAAGGGTTAAAACCATTAAAAATCAGTTACCAGTGGCTTATTATATTTTTCGAAGATTTTTTTCAAAATTTTACCTATCACGCAATATCCCTAAAAAAAGCTTCAAAGTGCCTGATTTTAACCATCGTTATATACACCCGTCCATTTTCCTGTGACGTCACATAGTGATGCCAACACAAACAAACATGGCGGAAAGAACAGCAAGCTATAGCGACATTAGCTCGGATTCAGACTCGGATTTCAGCGGCTTGAGCGATTCAACAGATTACGAATGTATTGAAACGGATGGTTGTAGTGTGGAGGCAGGTAGCGAAAACGAAATTGAAGAAGAAACTGAAGCTATTGAGCCATATTGGTTTGAACCGTATGCAAGCGAAACCGACGAAAACGACACGACAGCCAGCGAAACGGGAGAAAGCGAGGACGAATTCGGCGATCGCCTTCTAACCAACGATTGGTATGTGTTTGTTTGGCATTAAAGGAAACTAACAACTATGAACTAGGTTTACAGCATATGAAATACATTTGGCAACAACATGCACTTTGAGAGTGCAGACAGCCCAATTTTCATCAATTAATATATTCTGTAGACATACCCTCATCCGCGCTCTTTTCCTGAAAGCTGATCTGTCCAGTTTTGGAGTTGATGTCAGCAGGCCAGGGAAGCTAGGGTCGATATTTTTCTCTTGATCATCTTCGGTGGCATAAGGGACGGTGTGTGCCAAGACATCCAGGGGGTTTAGCTCGCTCGTCTGCGGGAACAAACTGCCGCCATTGCTTGCCGTGCTACCGAGGTCCTTTGTCCCTGAATTGCTCACACACTCCGGCAGATTCAATGGGGGTCTGGCGGCAGATTTCTTTGACTTTATCGTTGGAAATGCATCTGCTTTGAGTGTCGCAGGATATCCACACATTCTTGCCATCTTTGTCGTAGCATAGCTTTCGTCGGTAAAGTGTGCGGAACAAACGTCCAATTTCTTGCCACTTTCGCATCTTTGGGCCACTGGTGCAACTTGAATCCGTCCCTGTTCGTGTTGTTACATCCTCCGACAACACACCGACGAGGCATGATGTCTCCAAGGTACGGAAAACAGTCAAAAAAACGGAAAATAACAGAGCTGATTTGACTCGGTGTTTGAGATGGCGGATTGCTTCCCGATGTGACGCCACGTTGTGACGTCATCGCTCCGAGAGCGAATAATAGAAAGGCATTTAATTCGCCAAAATTCACCCATTTAGAGTTCGGAAATCCGTTAAAAAAAATATATGGTCTTTTTTCTGCAACATCAAGGTATATATTGACGCTTACATAGGTCTGGTGATAATGTTCCCCTTTAAAGAATTGAATCCATGTAATGCTTTAAAAAGGCAAATGGATGGCACAAAAAGCCAAAAGGCTTGTTTCCATTGTGGTCCATTAAATATTCATCACATTTGATACATTCAATAATAAAAGATACATAACCTGTAACATGTATATGAAAAATTACGTTAAAAAAATGGATACATTATGTACATATACACAGTATACATGTCAGGTGATTTGAAAAACATGGGGGGTCGGGGGGGGGGGGGGGGGTGTATATTAGTATATTAGTATAACCTACTCAGTGGCCTAGTGGTTAGAGTGTCCGCCCTGAGTAGGTTGTGAGTTCAAACCCCGGCTGAGTCATACCAAAGACTATAAAAATGGGACCCATTACCTCCCTGCTTGGCACACAGCATCAAGGGTTGGAATTGGGGGTTAAATCACCAAAAATGATTCCCGGGCGCAGCCACAGCTGCTGCCCACTGCTCCACCTAGGGGGTGAACAAGGGGATGGGTCAAATGCAGAGGACACATTTCACCACACCTAGTGTGAGTGTGACAATCATTGGTACTTTAACTTTAACTTAACTTATTCACTATGTACATGACACTATGTACATGACTATGCACATAAATGGTAAATGGGTTATACTTGTATAGCGCGTTTCTACCTTCAAGGTACTCAAAGCGCTTTGATACTACGTATTTCCACATTCACGCATTCACATACACATTCACACTGATGGCGGGAGCTGCCATGCAAGGCCCTAACCGCGAGCCATCAGGAGCAAGGGTGAAGTGTCTTGCCCAAGGACACAACGGACGTGACGAGGTTGGTAGAAGCTGGGGATCGAACCAGGAACCCTCAGGTTGCTGGCACGGCCACTCTCCCAACCGTGCCATGCCGTCCCCATGTTGACTCCAAGAGTGTGCAAAACAGAATGACAAAATATTTATACACTATAACCACATATAAACCTGTTTGAGAGAGTTGCTGCGGATCAATTTTGGTTCAGATCAGGTAGAGGTTGAGCTGAGCCATGAGAATTTTAAGGTCTCTTGGTAGTGCATTCCCCCTCCACATTCCTCCCCCCCTGGGCGACTGGTGCAATGGACGTCGAGTGGATCTAGCATAATATTGTGAGAGTCCAGTTCATAGTGGATCTAACATAATAGTGAGAGTCCAGTCCATAGTGGGGCCAGCAGGAGATCATCTTGAGTGGAGACAGGTCATCAGCGCAGAGACGTCCCCAACTGATGCACAGACGAGTGGTCCACCCTGGGTCCGGACTTTGGACAGCTAGCGCTTCATTTGTGGTCACCGAATCTCCACGAAGGAGAGGGGGGCAGAGCAGAAAAGAAACGGCAGATCAACTGGTCTAAAAGGGGTTCTATTTAAAGGCTGGAGTATACAAATGAGTTTTAAGATGGGACTTAAATGCTTCTACTGAGGTAGCATCTCTAACTGTTACCGGGAGGGCATTCCATAGTACTGGAGACCGAATAGAAAACGCTCTATAGCCCGCAGACTTTTTTTGGGCTCTGGGAATCACTAATAAGCCAGAGTTCTTTGAACGCAGATTTCTTGCCGGGACATATGGTACAATACAATCGGCAAGATAGGACGGAGCTAGACCGTGTAGTATTTTATACGTAAGTAGTAAAACCTTAAAGTCGCATCTTAAGTGCACAGGAAGCCAGTGCAGGTGAGCCAGTATAGGCCTAATATGATCAAACTTTCTTGTTCTTGTCAAAAGTCTAGCAGCCGCATTTTGTACCAACTCTAATCTTTTAATGCTAGACATAGGGAGACCTGAAAATAATACGTTATCGTAATCGAGACGAGACGTAACGAACGCATGAATAATGATCTCAGCGTCGCGAGTGGACAGAATGGAACGAATTTTAGCGATATTCCGGAGATGAAAGAAGGCCGTTTTAGTAACATTCTTAATGTGTGACTCAAAGGAGAGAGTTGGGTTGAAGATAATACCCAGATTCTTCACTGAGTCGCCTTGTGTAATTGTTTGGTTGTCAAATGTTAAGGTGGTATTATTAAATAGGTGTCGGTGTCCAGCAGGACCGATAATCAGCATTTCCATTTTCTTAGCGTTGAGTTGCAAAAAGTTAATGGACATCCATTGTTTAATTTCATTAAGACACGCCTCCAGCTGACTACAATCCGACGTGTTGATCAGCTTTAGGGGCATGTAGAGTTGGGTGTCATCAGCATAACAATGAAAGCTAACACCGTATTTGCGTATGATGTCGCCTAGCAGAAGCATGTAAATACTAAAGAGTGCCGGGCCAAGAACCGAACCCTGGGGAACTCCGCACGCTACCTTAACATAGTCCGAGGTCACATTGTTATGGGAGACGCACTGCATCCTGTCAGTAAGATAAGAGTTAAACCAAGACAAGGCTAAGTCTGACATACCAATACGTGTTTTGATACGCTCTAATTAAATATTATGATCGACGGTATCGAAAGCAGCGCTAAGATCAAGAAGCAGCAACATAGATGACGCATCAGAATCCATCGTTAGCAGTAGATCATTAGTCATTTTTGCGAGGGCTGTCTCCGTAGAGTGATTTGCCCTGAAACCGGATTGAAAAGGTTCACAGAGATTGTTAGACAGTAAGTGTTCATTTAGCTGCTGTGCGACAATTTTTTCGAGGATTTTCTAAACAAACGGAAGGTGGGACACCGGCCGGTAGTTTACCATGAGGTCAGGATCGAGGTTAGGTCTTTTGAGCGGAGGACGAATAACCGCTTTTTTGAATGCTAGGGGAACAGTGCCAGAGGAAAGTGATAAGTTTATAATATTTAGCACTGATGGTCCTAATAATACAAACAGTTCCTTGATAAGTTTCCCAGGAAGTGGGTCAAGTAAACATGTTGTTTGTTTTATCCCATTTACATGCCGTAGGAGTTCCTCTAATGTTATTTCATCAAAAAGAGAGAGACTATTTTGGAGGGCAATATCCGTCGTATATACATTCGTATCTGTGTTAATAGAACCCAGTTGTAGCTGGGATGCATTGTCTTTAATCTCCTTTCTAATGAGTTCAATTTTCTTATTAAAGAAATTCATAAAGTCATCTGCCGAGTGGGTGGAGCTACTGGGAGGAATCCCTTGTTCGGTTAGCGATGCTACTGTACTGAACAAATATTTAGGATTGTTTTTGTTGAGGCGGATGAGATTTGAGTAGTATTTAGCTTTAGCTAAGGTAAGCATGCGTTTATAAGTTATTAAACTATCACTCCATGCTTAATGGAAAACCTCAAGTTTAGTCGCATGCCATTTGCATTCCAGCTTTCTACAAGATAATTTAAGAGCTCTAGTTTCTTCTGTAAACCATGGGGTACGCCTTTTAGGGGCCCTTTTTAGCTTTCGCCGTGCTGTACTATCAATGGTTTGCTGAGTGCACTTTCAACCTTCAATTTGTCCAGGATTGCAGAATAGTCCGCGAACAGGAACAAATTGCTGTTACATGCTGATTTCATATCGTTAATGTAAATCAAGAATAACAATGGTCCCAGAATACTCCCCTGTGGGACACCACAGCTCACCTTGAGGGGAGAAGACAGTGATCTGAATTTTTTTTTTAGACCGACGAAATGAGACAAGTCCAGAGCATGGAAGAGAAAGCAGGATACAGGCTCGCAGCAACCTGCGGGCATCATTAATAATTAAAGCTGCAAGCAGCATTGGTCGGGCCCGCGTATTTGGCAGGTGCTAGTCCTAACTGTCCCAATACTTTTGTCCAGTGATAGTCATAAGTGTCCCAATACTTTTGTCTACTTTTAGTCTGAAGTGTCCCAATACTTTTGTCTAGTGTACCTACCTTGTCTGCATTGTGTGGGCACGTTGGTGCTTTCTGCTTTTAAGCAGCCATCTTAAAAAAAACAGCAGCGCAGCAGCATCAGCGCAACGGGTCTTTGAAGGCTCATAAAATCAAAACCGGAGCAGGTAGAAAAAAGCGCTTCTTGTAATCACAAGGGTTCAATCTCTCTCCTGTGTTAGTTTGAAGGCGAAACGACAAACGCGCTCAGAGGAGATCGTTTTTGAAGGAAGGTGACCGGTTTTTACAAAAAATTTGTTTTGAAGGGGGAATAGCAAACTTCCTGTTGATTTTTGCTGGGGGTTGTCAATTTATGAAATGTAGGTCTAAGCGAGACCTACATAGAGGTTTTTGTTTCACGTCTCTCCGACCTTCCCAGTGGGAGTTACAGGCAGTTTTGTCATTTTTTTCTTCCGAGGAGCAGTTTTTTTTTTGCGTTTTATTAAAAAATTGCAGTAGAGCGCAATTTTGAGATTTGGGGTTAGGTTGTTTTTTTTAGATCGCAATGTTTGCCAGTCCTGATGTGTGCGTTCAGTTTGGTGAGTTTTGAAGCGTGTTAAGGGGGTCAAATTACAGCTCAAAGAGGCAAAAGTGACTGTTTTTAGTACTTTTTTGTCTTGAAGGGGGAATTGCCAACTTCCTGTTGATTTTTGCCCGAGGATGTACAGTTATGAAAGGTAGGTCTAAGTCAGACCTACATAGAGGATTTTGTTTCATGTCTCTCCGACCTTCCTAGTGGGAGTTACAGGCAGTCTAGTTTTTTTTTTTCCTAGGGGGCGCTAGAGCGCAATTTTTATTTTTGGGGTTTGGTTTTTTTATCAAAAGGCAATTTTCGCTAGCCCTGATGTGTGCGTCAAATATGGTGAGTTTTGAAGCATGTTAAGTGGGTCAAATTGCAGCTCAAAGAGGCGGCCGGTATAATAATAATAATAATAATAATTAAAGCTGCAAGCAGCGTTGGTCGGGCCCGCGTATTTGGCAGGTGCTAGTCCTAAGTGTCCCAATACTTTTGGCTACTTGTAGTCTGAAGTGTCCCAAGACTTTTGTGTAGTGTACCTACCTTGTCTGCATTGTGTGGGCACGTTGGTGCTTCCTGCTTTCAAGCAGCCATGTTAAAAAAACAGCATTGCAGCAGCATCAGCGCAGCGGGTCTTTGAAGGCTCATAAAATCAAAACCGGAGCAGTTATAAAAAAACTGTTCTGTTAATCTATGCACAAGGGTTTAATCTCTCTCCTGTGTTAGTTTGAAGCCGAAACGACAAACGCGCTCAGAGGAGATAGTTTTTGAAGGAAGGTGACGGGTTTTTACAAAATAATTGTTTTGAAGGGGGAATAGCAAACTTGCTGTTGATTTTTTCTGGGGGTTGTCAATTTATGAAATGTAGGTCTAAGTGAGACCTACGGAGAGGTATTTGTTTCATGTCTCTCTGACCTTCCCAGTGGGAGTAACAGGCAGTTTTGTAACTTTTTTCTTCCGAGGAGCAGTTTTTTATCAGTTTTATTCAAAAATTGCTGTAGAGCACAATTTTTAGATTTTGGGTTAGGTTTTTTCATTAGATCACAGTTTTAGCCAGTCCGGATGTGTGTGTTCAGTTTGGTGAGTTTTGAAGCATGTTAAGGGGGTGAAATTACAGCGCAAAGATGCAAAAGTGACTGTTTTTAGTACTTTTTTGTATTGAAGGGGGAATTGCCAACTTCCTGTTGATTTTAGCCCGAAGACATACAATTATGAGAACTAGGTCTAAGTCAGACCTACATCGAGGTTTTTGTTTCATGTCTCTCCGACCTTCCTAGTGGGAGTTACAGGCAGTCTGTTTTTTTTTTTTCCAAGGGGGCGCTAGAGCGCAATTTTGATTTTTGGGGTTCGGTTTTTTCATCAAAAGACAATTTTCGCAGGTCCTGATGAGTGTGTCAAATTTGGTGAGTTTTGAAGCATGTTAAGTGGGTCAAATTAGTGCTCGAAGAGGCGGCGGAATAATAATAATAATAATAAAGAATAATAAAACGTTACAAATTCAATAGGTCCTTATGTCCCATTGCATAAGGACTCCCTGTGGGAGTCCTTTTGCAATGGGCCGTGCGGGCCCTAATAAAACCTTAGAAATTCAATAGGTCCTTATGTCCCATTGTATAAGGACTCCCTTTGGGAGTCCTTATACAATGGGCCATGCGGGCCCTAACAATACCTTTTGATTTATGACTCCGACACAACACAAAGTGTAAAACCCAATTCCCGGTGGACCAGGGTCAAGGCCTTTTTTAACGCCAGGGGTTTAGGGAATATAGGCGAAGTCAGGCCGCAGCAACACGACAACGGCGGCTATTTCTGGAGGCTCCGCATGGATCAATATAACCCTCTTACTGCACTGCTGCGGCGGTGGGGAATGTAAAGGTGTGCAACTCCACAGAATGTTCCGGGGGGCACACAAAAAAATGTTCCTAAAGAGGATTTCAGGTTTTGCCTCCTCCACCCAAACTTCCCGAAGAAGCAAAGGAATTAGATGTGACGCAGTAAAGATTACCAAACTTAGCGAGAGACGGGGAGAGGAGGGAGCAGAAAGTTTTGGCTTTTTTTTTTTTTTTTTTTGAAGGGCTCCACAACAGCTTTTTTTTTTTTTTTGCTGCTGCTATCTTCTGCAGAAACGTGGCGTCGAACTGAGAGACGAGTGACTGAAGGCGATGAAAAGAAGCGATGCCAAAGAGCGGCGAGATAAAGCCCGACGACGCACAAGCATCAGCACTAAGTTTCCATTTTGATGTGGGAGCGGCAATTAATATGCACCCTCGTATCGCTTTCGGACCGTTGCTGCTAATGATTTGGAGTGAGAAGCATCAGATTGAATCGTCTTATCATTAATTCACACTTCTTTTTTTTCTTTTTTTTTTTGTTAAATTGATCTCACAGTGGAAGTACGCTCTTTTCTCTCACTTTCAGCACATCCACAGCCTGACAGGATGTTTTTTGGCACAGTTTTAGCTCCTAAGGCGATAGAACACCTGCAAAAGAGAGATGTAAATAATAAAAAAGGCCGCATAGAAGAGTTGTGAACAATTGAGTGGTTTGTCATTAGGCTTTTTGGCAATATCTTACATGCACTTTATAAAATAAGGACTTTGTTTATTTTTTTAATTTACCGTATTTTCCGCACTATAAGGCGCACCGGATTATTAGCCGCACCTTCAATGAATTACATATTTCATAACTTTGTCCACCAATAAGCCGCCCCGGATTATAAGCCGCGCCTACGCTGCGCTAAAGGGAATGTCAAAAAAACAGTCAGATAGTTCAGTCAAACTTTAATAATATATTGAAAACCAGCGTTCTAACAACTCTGTCCCAAAATGTACGCAAATGTGCAATCACAAACATAGTAAAATTCAAAATGGTGTAGAGCAATAGCAACATAATGTTGCTCGAACGTTAATGTCACAACACACAAAATAAACATAGCGCTCACCTTCTGAAGTTATTCTTCATTCGTAAATCCTTCGAATTCTTCGTCTTCGGTGTCCGAATTGAAAAGTTGCGCAAGCGTGGTATCCAAAATGGCCGGTTCCGTCTCGTCGAAGTCATCGGAGTCAGTGTCGCTGTTGTTCTGTGAATCCTGCCTTCCGGAAAGCTCGGACCACAGTTGTGACCGAAATATCTGCCCAGGCATTTACGATCCACTGGCAAATGTTGGCGTATGTCGTCCGGCGCTGTCTGCCCGTCTTAGTGAAGGTGTGTTCGCCTTCGGAGCTGTGTGAAAAAAGCCACCCGGCCTCTTCGCGTAAACTTCCCTTAACCACTCGCTCATCTTTTCTTCATCCATCCATCCCTTCGAGTTAGCTTTTATGATGACGCCGGCTGGAAAGGTCTCTTTTGGCAAGGTCTTCCTTTTGAATATCACCATGGGTGGAAGTTAGCATGGCAAGCTAGAACCACAGTGAAGGATGACTTCTCATTCCCTGTGGTGCGAATATTCACCGTACGTGCTCCCGTTCCACAGTGCGGTTCACAGGAATATCAGTTGCTGTGAAATACGGTAGTAATCCGTGTGCGGATGGAGAGATTGCGTCTTTTTATGAACCGGATCCTTTTCGCTTAGTAGGAGCCATTTTGTGGTCTTTACAGATGTAAACAGGAAATGAAACGTACGGTGATATCCGCGCGTTTTTTCTTCTTCTTCCGGGGGCGGGCGGTAGCTTACAGTAGAAGAAGAAGCGCTTCCTGTTCTATGGGGGCGGGTGCTTACCTTGGCGGTTGCTTGCGTAGAAGAAGAAGCGCTTCCTGTTCTACCGGGAAAAAAGATGGCGGCTGTTTACCGAAGTTGCGAGATCGAAACTTTATGAAAATGAATCGTAATAAAGCGCACCGGGTTATAAGGCGCACTGTTAGCTTTTGAGAAAATTTGTGGTTTTTAGGTGCGCCTTTTAGTGCGGAAAATACGGTAAGCAATATTTTCATAAAAGTAGAAGAAGTTGTAACGTTGCAAATGAAAAACTTATTACAATATTTACTCCTGAACAACATTTTTCTTTTAAAAACAATTGTATCATCATAAAACATTTCTGCCATTATTTACTGTTTTGTGCTTTTCCCCCCCCCCCCAATGTCTGCTTCCTGTTTGTGTCTTGTATGCATGCAAGACAAAATATCCAAGCGTACAGAGTTGACAATAGATTTAATGTTTTTCAACACAACCATCAAATGATACGCTTTCTTCCAGGACTTTCCAGTCTCTCTCCAAACGTCCTCCCTCTCCTGCACCCGGCGGTTCACTGTTAAAGACAACAGATGACTAGATTAACACGTACCACCTGTGAAATCTAATCACCTGCCAGCTGTGTCTCGCCGTCAGCACATGCCCCGCCCCTGCCCGATGGTGCTCGTCCTCAGCACCATGGACAGTGGCGGTGACTTTTGCTCCTGCAGGCAGCGCTGGCTACATCTCCCCCCACATGGTCCTTTAAAGTTAAACGAATAATTGGGATTTTTCGGCTGTTATGATCTGCTGCATTTCCGTAACTAGAGTAAAATGTACTGCATGCATGCATGCAAGACTCAAACAAGAAGTTTATAACAAAAATTAGAGCTACAAAAGAGAAAATAATGGCAGAAACAAAGGTAATTAAAACCAGTCCAAACTGTCACGTAAAATGTGACATTTTTATTTTATTACAACTTTTTGGGGTAATATTATAATTTTTTGGGGGTAACAATGGGACATTTTTTCTTGTATTATTAAAAAAATGTTGTTGTTTTTTCAATAATTACAATAACATCTTACATATAACAAATTACTTCTTGTAACATTGAGATTGTGTTCTCATCATAAGAAAAATTATTATTAAAAAACAAACAACTAAAAATGACAAATGTACTGCATGCATGCATGCAAGACTCAAACAAGAAGTTTATAACAAAAATTAGAGCTACAAAAGAGAAAATAATGGCAGAAACAAAGGTAATTAAAACCAGTCCAAACTGTCAGGTAAAATGTGACATTTTTATTTTATTACAACTTTTTGGGGTAATATTATAATTTTTTGGGGGTAACAATGGGACATTTTTTCTTGTATTATTAAAAAAATGTTTTTTTTTTTTTCAATAATTACAATAACATCTTACATATAACAAATTACTTCTTGTAACATTGAGATTGTGGTCTCATCATAAGAAAAATTATTATTAAAAAACAAACAACTAAAAATGACAAATGTACTGCATGCATGCATGCAAGACTCAAACAAGAAGTTTATAACAAAAATTAGAGCTACAAAAGAGAAAATAATGGCAGAAACAAAGGTAATCAAAACCAGTCCAAACTGTCACGTAAAATGTGACATTTTTATTTTATTACAACTTTTTGGGGTGATATTATAATTTTTGGGGGGTAACAATGGGACATTTTTTCTTGTATTATTAAAAAAATGTTGTTTTTTTTTCAATAATTACAATAACATCTTACATATAACAAATTACTTCTTGTAACATTGAGATTGTGTTCTCATCATAAGAAAAATTATTATTAAAAAACAAACAACTAAAAATGACAAATGTACTGCATGCATGCATGCAAGACTCAAACAAGAAGTTTATAACAAAAATTAGAGCTACAAAAGAGAAAATAATGGCAGAAACAAAGGTAATTAAAACCAGTCCAAACTGTCACGTAAAATGTGACATTTTTATTTTATTACAACTTTTTGGGGTAATATTATAATTTTTTGGGGGTAACAATGGGACATTTTTTCTTGTATTATCAAAAAAATGTTTGTTTTTTTTCAATAATTACAATAACATCTTACATATAACAAATTACTTCTTGTAACATTGAGATTGTGTTCTCATCATAAGAAAAATTATTATTAAAAAACAAACAACTAAAAATGACAAATGTACTGCATGCATGCATGCAAGACTCAAACAAGAAGTTTATAACAAAAATTAGAGCTACAAAAGAGAAAATAATGGCAGAAACAAAGGTAATTAAAACCAGTCCAAACTGTCACGTAAAATGTGACATTTTTATTTTATTACAACTTTTTGGGGTAATATTATAATTTTTTGGGGGTAACAATGGGACATTTTTTCTTGTATTATTAAAAAAATGTTTTTTTTTTTTTCAATAATTACAATAACATCTTACATATAACAAATTACTTCTTGTAACATTGAGATTGTGTTCTCATCATAAGAAAAATTATTATTAAAAAACAAACAACTAAAAATGACAAATGTACTGCATGCATGCATGCAAGACTCAAACAAGAAGTTTATAACAAAAATTAGAGCTACAAAAGAGAAAATAATGGCAGAAACAAAGGTAATTAAAACCAGTCCAAACTGTCACGTAAAATGTGACATTTTTATTTTATTACAACTTTTTGGGGTAATATTATAATTTTTGGGGGGTAACAATGGGACATTTTTTCTTGTATTATTAAAAAAATGTTGTTTTTTATTCAATAATTACAATAACATCTTACATATAACAAATTACTTCTTGTAACATTGAGATTGTGTTCTCATCATAAGAAAAATTATTATTAAAAAACAAACAACTAAAAATGACAAATGTGTTCGTAACACTGGGATTGTTTTCTCTCTTGTAATATTAAGTAGAGGAGGAAAAAATTATTATACCAAGTCTATTGTCGTAAAATTACTACTTTTTCTGTGGCATTACAACTTTGGAATTGTCTATTGAAATATAAAAAAAAAAATTCAAAACTTTTTTTTCTGAAAATTAAGAATGTATTCTTGGTATATTATAATTAGTGATGTCAATAGATATCTTTAAAAAAAAAAAAAAACGGATTAATCACACTTCTGAATTGTCCTTAATCCTAGTAATTTACCTGCTTGCATCATTTAAATGACCCTTAATATTTAAACACAAATCCCAAAAAAAAGGTACCCTTTTAATTTTTTCAGTAAAATTCTGGAGACTGAGATGCCTTTTTTAATTGTTTTTTTTAAACATATGGCCGTTTTAACAATGCATTACTGTAAACTGCCTTTTTTTTTCTTTCTTTAAACCTAAGGCTGTTTTTACAGTGCATTACTGTAAATGGAAACACGCTGCCATTGGTATTTTTACTGTAAAATTCTGGTAAGTGAGCTGCCATTTCTTTTTAAACCTGCGTCTGTTTTACCACTGTTATTTTTACAGTAACATTCTGGCGACAGAGCTGCCTTTAAAAAAAAAAAAAATTATAATAATAATCTTTGGCCGTGCAATACACTAAATCAGGCACGATAACTTAAAAATAAAGACAACTTCCGATTGTTTTCTTTGTTTAAAAATAGAACAAGCACATTCTGAAATTATACAAATCATAATGTTGTAGGTATTTTTTTTTACAATGACCTGTTACGTTTAATATTATATATACTATATTTGTCGTTATTTATATTTTCTGAATAAATGATGTGATAATGTTCATCAGTCAACTCATTGGTGTTCATTTTCAATCCATCAAGATAAAAAAAATCTATCAAAATCAAATTACAGTATGTTGAGTTGAGTTTGAGTTTATTTGGAACATGCAAGCATACAACATGATACATCACAATTGACAGTTTCTCTATTCAACATGTTCGAAAAGGAGTAGGAAGAAGCAGAGTTTATTTAATCCTACCCCTTTTCTTTTACATAGCAGTTGCTAAAACTTTTGTTCACTTCCTGTTCTCAGTGTATTCACAATATACTCCATAAGTAAGAACAATAAAAAATAAATAAATAATTAATAATTGGTGAAGTAAGTTGTATTTCATATAGGGAGATGAGTAAGATTATCTAGAAAATGGCTCTTCTTCTTTGTACTTTGTAAACACTTTAAGTTTGAAGAGTTTCTTGAAGTGGATCATATTAGTACATTGTTTGATTTCTTTGCTTAATCCATTCCATAATGTATTATGTTATTTATATAGTTTGATCATTTTCCTCGACTGATGTACTAAAATCATGTGGTTTATTTTGTGCATATTTGGTTTATTTTGTATAGTAGTTTATACTACGATCAATGTTAATTAAAAACTAAATGTGGGATATAAATATAATGGAAGTATAATTGTTTTTTATATAGTATATAATTGGTGCAAAGGTTTAACACATGTACAAGGATATTTCACATGCCTCTACTGTGTATATAATTGAACGGTCTTTATGTTGTGTACAATGTGTATTTATAATATGTTGTGAAAAGGAAATTTCATATTTTTTTGAAGGTCATCTTGTACTTGACTTTGGTTATAGGGTTAGGTGCAATAAGTGTTCAACTTCAGCCTAAACCCTTTCGGTCTGCAACATTTTTTTTTAAATTTATCAATGTATAACTGTTTGTTTATGAATGTACATCTGTTTGTTTATGTAAAACTGTTTGTTTATTTTGTTGACCATTGACCAAAGAAATAATAAACTAAACTAAACATATGTAGTAACCATCTACAACGATACAAAGAATTGCTATTGTGACATCAAGTGGACACATTTAGAACTGCAGTTTCTTTCATTCAAAAATAGCAGGTTAATTTTTACACATGGCAAACTCATCCCGCGGGCCGAATAAAACCTGTTCGCGGTCATGATCCGGCCCTCGGGCCGTACGTTTGACACCCCTGCTCTAAATGGAAACATGCTACCATTGTTGCTTTCACGGTAAAATCCTAGCAAATGAGCTGCTTACCGTAAAATCTACTGACTTTTTGGTTTTCAACTTTTTCCTTGAAAATTTCCCAATATTATTTTCATAAGTTAAAAGATAGTGTTCAAAAACAAAAAAAAACAAAAAAATTAGGGGTATTTTATTTGAACGAAGCAAAATTATCTGCCAATAGAACAAGAAAATTCGGCTTGTCAAGAATTTCCAAAACAAGTAAAATTAGCTAACCCCAATGAACCCAAAAATACCTTAAAATAAGTATCTTCTCACTAATAACAAGTGCACTTGTCTTGGTAGAAAAAAAAGAGACCTTTTTGCTCAATATGTTGAAAAATAAGTAAAATTAAGTAAATGCTAGTGCCATTATCTTGACATAATGATATGCGCTCGGCATCATGAAATCAGAAATAATTACTTTGAAAAAGTAGTTTTATACTTGTGAGTGTTGATGACACAGCTTTGCATCAGTTGATATTCTTGTCATGTCTGTATTATCATGTTTTGTTTTAAGTCATGTTTTGTTTAGTTTCCGTCTTTCACTCCCTTGTCTGGTCACCATAGCAACCATTAGTTTTCACCTGTCACGTCACGCACCTGTTTCACGTCTTGAGTCACGCACCTGTTTTCGTTAATCATGTCTGTAGTATTTAAGTTCAGTGTTTTTCAGTTTGTTTTTCTGACGACCTCGCACCCCATACCGCACCCCATATATGCTTCTGCACACTCCTCTATGATCCTGCTTCATGTCCCTTGTCACAGTAAGTTTTGGTTCCATGTTTATAGTCTTTTTGTTTTTCATAGTTTATTCTCCGCCATTGTGCGCGCTTTTTGTTTGATCTTTTTTTAAAATAAATAAATCATGTACCTTGGTTCCCGTCTCGCCCGTGCCAACTTTCCGCTGCATCCTGGAAAAGCAAACACCCCGGACCAAGTCGTGACAATTCTAGTTTCAAACATGTAATAATTTAGGTGATATTTGCTTATTTTCTGTCAGACAGAAAATAAGCAAATATCACCCATATTTGAGATATTTAATCTTACTTAGATTTCAGTTTTTGCAGTGTACCGCCTGAATGCAGGTGAGATAGTCTCCAGCGACCCCCCCCCCGCCACCCCGAAAGGGACAAGCGGTACAAAATTGGATGGATGAATATTACACATTTATGCTCCATAAAAATGCATTGTTTTCACTATTTTTCTCCCCCGTGTTTTGTGACCTGACATAAAAAAACACTTTACAGCGTAAGCGGCGGGTGATATACTGTCAAGTAGTAGCGTGTGACAGGCGTTAAGCACCATTAACTCTTCGTATAGATCCATGCATCTTTCTTTTTTTTTCCTTTTGCTAAAGTGCCTTCAGTGGGGGTCATTTTTCTAGCGTCTTTATCGATATCAGGTGACGGAATAAATACGCGGTGAGAGGGGGGAACAGTGCTGAGCAAAGAGAGCGGCCATTTCTTTGATAACAAGAATATGACTTTTGCTAGCGTGGCAGCGGATATTGGGTTATCTGCAGTGACGTGCGGTGAGGTTGATGGCTGGTGAGGCACTGACTTCATCACAGTCAGATTTACAAACATATGAACCCTAAAGAGTATCTTATTCACCATTTGATTGGCAGCAGTTAACGGGTTTTGTTTAAAAGCTCATACCAGCATTCTTCCCTGCTTGGCACTCAGCATCAAGGGTTGGAATTGGGGGTTAAATCACCAAAAATGATTCCCGGGCGTGGCGCCGGTGCTGCCCACTGCTCCCCTCACCTCCCAGGGGGTGATCAAGGGGATGGGTCAAATGCAGAGGACAAATTTCACCACACTTAGTGTGTGTGTGACAATCATTGGTACTTTAACTTAACTTTAACTTTACACATACAAACTGTAGCACACAAAAAAACACATTTAATAAAAAAAACGTTATCATGGTCTTACCTTTACTTATAAATGAAGTCCATGCGCAGCTCCTTTTGAACAAAAGCATCGATAACTTGTTTATAGAAGTCTTCCTTATCTTTCTTCAGTTTTAAAAGTATCTCTGTCTCGATGGAGATCTTCCTACGCCGGATAGTCGAACCTCGGATTCAGGAGGAACAGTGTGGTTTTCGTCCTGGTCGTGGAACTGTGGACCAGCTCTATACTCTCGGCAGGGTCCTTGAGGGTGCATGGGAGTTTGCCCAACCAGTCTACATGTGCTTTGTGGACTTGGAGAAGGCATTCGACCGTGTCCCTCGGGAAGTCCTGTGGGGAGTGCTCAGAGAGTATGGGGTTTCGGACTGTCTGATTGTGGCGGTCCGCTCCCTGTATGATCAGTGTCAGAGCTTGGTTCGCATTGCCGGCAGTAAGTCGGACACGTTTCCGGTGAGGGTTGGACTCCGCCAAGGCTGCCCTTTGTCACCGATTCTGTTCATAACTTTTATGGACAGAATTTCTAGGCGCAGTCAAGGCGTTGAGGGGATCCGGTTTGGTGGCTGCAGGATTATGTCTCTGCTTTTTGCAGATGATTTGGTCCTGATGGCTTCATCTGGCCAGGATCTTCAGCTCTCACTGGATCGGTTCGCAGCTGAGTGTGAAGCGACTGGGATGAGAATCAGCACCTCCAAGTCCGAGTCCATGGTTCTCGCCCGGAAAAGGGTGGAGTGCCATCTCCGGGTTGGGGAGGAGATCTTGCCCCAAGTGGAGGAGTTCAAGTACCTCGGAGTCTTGTTCACGAGTGAGGGAAGAGTGGATCGTGAGATCGACAGGCGGATCGGTGCGGCGTCTTCAGTAATGCGGACGCTGTATCGATCCGTTGTGGTGAAGAAGGAGCTGAGCCGGAAGGCAAAGCTCTCAATTTACCGGTCGATCTACGTTCCCATCCTCACCTATGGTCATGAGCTTTGGGTTATGACCGAAAGGACAAGATCACGGGTACAAGCGGCCGAAATGAGTTTCCTCCGCCGGGTGGCGGGGCTCTCCCTTAGAGATAGGGTGAGAAGCTCTGTCATCCGGGGGGAGCTCAAAGTAAAGCCGCTGCTCCTCCGCATCGAGAGGAGCCAGATGAGGTGGTTCGGGCATCTGGTCAGGATGCCACCCGAGCGCCTCCCTAGGGAGGTGTTTAGGGCATGTCCGACCGGTAGGAGGCCACGAGGAAGACCCAGGACACGTTGGGAAGACTATGTCTCCCGGCTGGCCTGGGAACGCCTCGGGATCCCCCGGGAGGAGCTGGACGAAGTGGCTGGGGAGAGGGAAGTCTGGGCTTCCCTGCTTAGGCTGCTGCCCCCGCGACCCGACCTCGGATAAGCGGAAGAAGATGGATGGATGGATGGATATTTTATTTATTTATTTTTTATCGTGTTCTGTTTGTGTTGTGTTGTGTTTGCTCGGTACTCGTTTTATCTTTTAACCTGCCCATTGTACAGCACTTTGGCTACCCCTGTGGTAAATTTTAAATGTGCTTTATAAATAAAGTTAATTCGATTTCATTTGATTTATGATTACCTCCTGCTTCGATTGAAAGTCCAGTTTAGAAAACTGTTTTATTTGATATATGTAATCCTCCATGTTAATAGTCCAGGCGAGAGGAAAAAATAAGCGATCGCTGCTAATTGTTGCTGCTTGTTGTCACTTCTTCTGCAGCCGAGTAGTCGCAAGAATGATCTCCGGGATCACTAGCGCCCTCTACCACCAGGAGGCGGGATTACTGCGAGCCTCACACAGTGGGTCTTCGCAGCCGTTTTACAAGAAATACGTTACACACATACAGTTGTTGACAAAATACACTGTACATTATATACCTCAGCTAACTAAACTATGGAAATGTATAATATAATTCATATAGCAATACGGTCTCACTGCACAGCAGGCCAGCAGTTAGCCGAGTCATTGCGCAATCCATGTTGAGGCACTGAGTGGCGTGCCTCAACTGGCTGCTGACTCACCGCAAGTCTCTAATCAGTATTTGAACGGCGATTTTGAATAAAAATGATCTAAAACTGGTGAAGTTAAATGGAAAATAACTTTATAGTATAATCACTGGATACATATAACAATTTAATAATTTTTTTTTCTTTTTACATGATGGCACGTGAGGCCCCTGCCTCACCTGCCTCCGCTGACTGCACGTCACTGGTTATCTGTGAGATTTTTTTGGGGGGGGACGTGGAAAAATGGAGTGTGTAGGAAGACGTGTGGGTGTGTGTGGGTGTGAATGTTCCCTGATGTGAAAACAGGCTGGGATTAATCTGCTGGGGTGAGTGAGGGCTGTCTTGTGTCATGTCTTCGTGTGCTGGAGGGTGTTACGTGATGACACCAGCCCAGGTCCCCGGGGACCACCATCCTTCATTCTTATTTATGAGCCTCCATACTCTCTCTCTCTCACACACACACACACACACACACACACGGTCACTCAGCACAAATGCACCAACCTCCACATCGATCTCTTCAAGGTCGACCAGAAGGAGGGCAGACGCCTACTTCTTGTCCATCCTGTGTGGGGTGTGGCGTTGCTAGTGGCCCGGTCCTGCTGAACGACTGCTTCCTGGGACGCAAAGTACAAGAAAACATGAGTCTAAAAAAAAAACCAGAGTCAAGAATCACGATGCACTGATGATGTAAGTGAACTGTAACTTAATCATTAACCCTTGTGTAATGTTCATATTGTTGCTACTCAGCCAGCGTTTGTGGATCTGATGGACCCGTTGCATTTTGTGGCTTTTAATGCCTCACAATCAAACACTTTTATGTTAAAATATTGAACAGATGTTTACCTTATCCCATTAAACATCTGTTCTGTATTTATTGCGAGGCATTAAAAGCCACAAAATGCAACGGGGTCCATCAGACCCACAAACGCTGGCTGAGTAACAACAATGCATACTTGCCAACCCTCCCGAATTTTCCGGGAGACTCCCGAAATTCAGAGCCTCTCCCGAAAACCTACCGGGACAAATATTGTCCCGAAAATCTCCCGATTTTCAGCCGGAGCTGGAAGCCACGCCCCCTCCAGCTCCATGCGGACCTGAGTGAGGACAGGCTTTTTTTCATGACGGGAGGACAACAGGGTGACAAGAACTAAATCATCCAGACTAGAGATAAATTGTATTATTATGTTTATCTTACCTAAAAATAAATATATTTATTAATTAAAAAAATAATAATTAAATACATTTTTACTATATTTTGCTAAAAACATCAAAATTAATTGTATTTTTTTTTGTATTTTTTTCGTGACTCCTTATTACATCCAGCCATAGAATTATACATTAAAATAAACATATTTGAAATAATTGATTTTAAATTATCACAATAATTAATTTCAAATGACCATATTTAATTATTAAAATAATTGCTTGTTTATCAACAACTTTAGCATTTTATTCATTACATTTTGAAACTCTCAGAAGCCAAGTTATGTTATATTCCTTAATATTTATTTATGCAAGTTTGAAGTATCAATTATCTAAACACAGTTTTGTTTGCATATTTTCAGGATGTGTGTATATATATATATATATATATATATATATATATATATATATATATATATATATATATATACAGGTAAAAGCCAGTAAATTAGAATATTTTGAAAAACTTGATTTATTTCAGTAATTGCATTCAAAAGGTGTAACTTGTACATTATATTTATTCATTGCACACAGACTGATGCATTCAAATGTTTATTTCATTTAATTTTGATGATTTGAAGTGGCAACAAATGAAAATCCAAAATTCCGTGTGTCACAAAATTAGAATATTACTTAAGGCTAATACAAAAAAGGGATTTTTAGAAATGTTGGCCAACTGAAAAGTATGAAAATGAAAAATATGAGCATGTACAATACTCAATACTTGGTTGGAGCTCCTTTTGCCTCAATTACTGCGTTAATGCGGCGTGGCATGGAGTCGATGAGTTTCTGGCACTGCTCAGGTGTTATGAGAGCCCAGGTTGCTCTGATAGTGGCCTTCAACTCTTCTGCGTTTTTGGGTCTGGCATTCTGCATCTTCCTTTTCACAATACCCCACAGATTTTCTATGGGGCTAAGGTCAGGGGAGTTGGCGGGCCAATTTAGAACAGAAATACCATGGTCCGTAAACCAGGCACGGGTAGATTTTGCGCTGTGTGCAGGCGCCAAGTCCTGTTGGAACTTGAAATCTCCATCTCCATAGAGCAGGTCAGCAGCAGGAAGCATGAAGTGCTCTAAAACTTGCTGGTAGACGGCTGCGTTGACCCTGGATCTCAGGAAACAGAGTGGACCGACACCAGCAGATGACATGGCACCCCAAACCATCACTGATGGTGGAAACTTTACACTAGACTTCAGGCAACGTGGATCCTGTGCCTCTCCTGTCTTCCTCCAGACTCTGGGACCTCGATTTCCAAAGGAAATGCAAAATTTGCATGGTTGGGTGATGGTTTGGGGTGCCATGTCATCTGCTGGTGTCGGTCCACTCTGTTTCCTGAGATCCAGGGTCAACGCAGCAAGTTTTAGAGCACTTCATGCTTCCTGCTGCTGACCTGCTCTATGGAGATGGAGATTTCAAGTGGCCAACATTTCTAAAAATCCCTTTTTTGTATTAGCCTTAAGTAATATTCTAATTTTGTGACACACGGAATTTTGAATGCAATTACTGAAATAAATCAAGTTTTTCAAAATATTCTAATTTACTGGCTTTTACCTGTATATATACATATATATATATATATATATGAAATACTTGACTTGGTGAATTCTAGCTGTCAATATACTCCTCCCCTCTTAACCACGCCCCCCAACCATGCCCCGCTCCACCCCGACCACACCCCGCCCCACCCCCGACCAGGCCCCCAACCCCCACCTCCCGAAATCGGAGGTCTCAAGGTTGGCAAGTATGACAATGTGAACGTCCAGGGTGGAGGACAGAGT
This sequence comes from Nerophis lumbriciformis, assembly GCF_033978685.3. NCBI lineage: Eukaryota > Metazoa > Chordata > Actinopteri > Syngnathiformes > Syngnathidae > Nerophis > Nerophis lumbriciformis. The sequence continues at coordinate 5,072,169 of NC_084555.2, read as the reverse complement.
AAAACAACTTGCACTGAGCCTGGTCTATAAAATCCGCTACACCTCCCTGATACCGAAGTACATGTCAAACTACTTCCTTAACGTAAATGACCGCCATAACCACAACACCAGGGGGAGCTCCACTAACCACGTTAAACCCAGATTCCGATCCAACAAAGGTCTTAACTCTTTCTCTTTCTATGCCACATCATTGTGGAATGCGCTCGCAACAGGTATACAAGAAAGGGCATCTCTATCCTCCTTCAAAACCGCAATAAAAGTACACCTCCAGGCAACTTCAACCCTAGACTAACACCCTCCCCGGATTGTTGTTAATAATCAAATGTAAACAATCAAATGCAGATATTTTTCTTATGCCTTCTGATCTCTCTCTCTCTCTCTCTCTATGTCCACTACTTGCTGTACATATCCTACCAAGTCAGACCTACTCTGTTTCAATATCCATTTCTCTGTTCTCAATTGTTGATGATTGATGATAACAACCAAAACTAACCCCCCACCCCTCCACACCCCGAATTGTAAATAATGTAAATAATTCAATGTGATTATCTTGTGTTATGACTGTATTATGATGATAGTATATATGATAGTATATATCTGTATCATGAATCAGTTTAAGTGGACCCCGACTTAAACAAGTTGAACAACTTATTGGGGTGTTACCATTTAGTGGTCAATTGTACGGAATATGTACTTCACTGTGCAACCTACTAATAAAAGTCTCAATCAATCAATCAATCAAGCACGGAAAATGTATCTGCCAGTTTCTGCCTCCCACAGGGATTCTTCTTTTGTGTTTTCTGCACCTGTGGTTCCCACACAAGGTTGCAACATTGTTCGTCAACACTGTCTGCTCTCCTTTTCTCGCACATTTGACCCTCTGATGTTCTGTGTACCTACACTCTGTCCTCCTCCTGTCTAGGCCTGCTGTGTGTATGTGTGTGTGTGTGTGTGTTCTGGCAATGCTTACTTAATGGGGACATCGCTCTGTTTACACAGTCACCTTTAGGGGACCTCTGACGGTATGGGGACAAAAAAAACAGGTCCCCTAAAGGGAAACCTTTTTAAATGATAGTCAGATCCATTCTGAAGATGCCTAAGTGATTTTTAAGCTTTGGCTTATAAATAATAATAATAATAATATAAACATCTAATTTGAACTTTTTTTTTTTTTTTTTTAATGGTCCTCAGTAGTCACGTACAAATTTGTGTGAATTATGCAAAATTATTTAAATTTTGGTCCCCATGAACCATATTAACTCTTTTTTTCCCAGGGTCCCCCAGTATATATTATAATATTAAACAAAGCTGCTTTCGTTTTATTGGTCGAACAAACATCATGCTAGCCTGTTAGCTCTGCTATCATTTATTAATTACATTTGCCTCATTTGCCAGAGGCGCAATGAGAAAGTCAATGAGCCGTCAAAATGCATCGACATTAATGCTAATGGCAACAAAAACACACCAGCGTGGATGTATTGAAGGACACTTTATAACATGCATTTGCAGGGAAATGACTTGTGTGTAATGAAAATGAATGTTTTTTACTATTTGTTTTGTCTCAGAAAGTCAGTGAATTCTGCAGTTAAAAAGTGTCATGGCGGACAAATAAGTTGATCATGAGTGCTATTAATAATATAGTTTGCATTAAATTTGGATTAGATTAGAGTTGGCATGTCATTACTTACTGTAAGTGTAAAGAATAGTGCGAATAATGAATGCCATGGCTCCTCCCACCAGTTATTAATGATAACCATCACCTTGCATTATACAACTTAGATATAATTACAAGTATACTGATGGCTATGAGGGAGGAAAAGTGAGATGATAACCATAGAACTAGGAATGAAAGAGTACAAGTATACATCAGCCACAACACAACAACTTTAAATGATAATTAAGTGATGGATACAACAAAAAGGGGCATCGCTCTCAACAGCTTTTTTTCACTTCAATGGTTTGCGGTCACTTCTTTAGTCGCTTAATGTTGTTGTGTTACGATTTTATGTTGTTGTGTTGTGGCGTATGCATTTGTAGTGACAATCATGTTGTGGCTGAAAGTTGTTGTGTGGTTAGAAACAAAATACTATGCTATTCAGTAATCCCTCGTTCCTGGCCTGATTGTGTTAAATTAATTTCTGCAAAGTTGGAATTAGTTAACATAATAACAGTTAACAACCTTCTAAGTACGTTTTTTTTTTTTTTTTACTTAAGGCCCAAGCTGTTTGTTTACATGCTTTTTTTTATTTCTCTTTGCTATTTGGGCTTATTGGACCCTGATTAGAATAAAAACTAAGAATCATCTTTTGATATGATGTACTTAGTCCATAAGTACACAAATGTGTACTTCATGTTTAGTGACATTCTAATTCTTATTTTTACACTTTTTTTTTTCCAAATTCCATTGTATGTTAAACTCTTCTGACACCACCAGATGGCAGTATAAGTGTCCACATAAGTGGCCATAAGACCCCAATTCAGTAGTGTACACAATTTTGGAAATAAGAGCTAAAAGGTGTCGTCCACTAAGGCTTTAGAGGTTTTTTAATAGAGCCCTCTAGACATGAAATAATAAATAATAAATATACAGTACAGGCCGAAAGTTTGGACACACCTTCTCCTCATTCAATGAGTTTTCTTTATTTTCATGACTATTTACATTGTAGATTGTCACTGAAGGCATCAAAACTATGAATGAACACATGTGGAGTTATGTACTTAACAAAAAAAGGTGAAATAACTGAAAACATGTTTGATGTTCTAGTTTTTTCAAAATAGCCACCCTTTGCTCTGATTACTTTTTTTGCACACTCTTGGCATTCTCTCGATGAACTTCAAGCACACCAGGTGAAGTGAAAACTCATCGAGAGAATGCCAAGAGTGTGCAAAAAAGTAATCTGAGCAAAGGGTGGCTATTTTGAAGAAACTCGAATAAAAAACATGTTTTCAGTTATTTGATAATAATAATAATAATATATTTTATTTGTAAAAAGCACTTTACATTGAGCAAACAACCTCAAAGTGCTACAGTGTATTAAACAAAATAAAAAGATAATAAAATAAATACAAATACAAACTAGAACAGCCTAATAGCCAGAACTAGCATGCATAAATCTAAAAAAAAGGCTTTTTTAAAAAAAAGAAGGGTTTTTAAGCCTTTTTTAAAAGCATCCACAGTCTGTGGTGTCCTCAGGTGGTCAGGGAGAGCGTTCCACAGACTGGGAGCGGCGGAGCAAAAAGCCCGGTCTCCCATTGTTCGTAGCTTAGGAGGTTAGCCTGTCCGGAGCGGAGGTGTCGTGTGGAGTACGTTTTTTTTTTTTTTACTTAAGGCCCAAGCTGTTTGTTTACATGCTTTTTTTTATTTCTCTTTGCTATTTGGGCTTATTGGACCCTGATTAGAATAAAAACTAAGAATCATCTTTTGATATGATGTACTTAGTCCATAAGTACACAAAAGTGTACTTCATGTTTAGTGACATTCTAATTCTTATTTTTACACTTTTTTTTTTTCAAATTCCATTATGTTCCACCAGATGGCAGTATAAGTGTCCACATAAGAGGCCATAAGACCCCAATTCAATAGTGTACACAATTTTGGAAATAAGAGCTAAAAGGTGCCGTCAACGCATGTGGCCACTAAGGCTTTAGAGGTTTTTTAATAGAGCCCTCTAGACATAAAATAATAAATAATAAATATACAGTACAGGCCGAAAGTTTGGACACACCTTCTCCTCATTCAATGAGTTTTCTTTATTTTCATGACTATTTACATTGTAGATTGTCACTGAAGGCATCAAAACTATGAATGAACACATGTGGAGGCGAAATAACTGAAAACATGTTTGATGTTCTAGTTTCTTCAAAATAGCCACCCTTTGCTCTGATTACTTTTTTGCACACTCTTGGCATTCTCTCGATGAACTTCAAGCACACCAGGTGAAGTGAAAACCATTTCAGGTGACTACCTCTTGAAGCTCATGGAGAGAATGCCAAGAGTGTGCAAAAAAGTAATCTGAGCAAAGGGTGGCTATTTTGAAGAAACTCGAATAAAAAACATGTTTTCAGTTATTTAATAATAATAATAATAATAGATTTTATTTGTAAAAAAAAAACACTTTACATTGAGCAAACAACCTCAAAGTGCTACAGTGTATTAAACAAAATAAAAAGATAATAAAATAAATACAAGCAAAAACTAGAACAGCCTAATCACCAGAACTAGCATGCATAAATCTAAAAAAAAGGCTTTTTTTAAAAAAGGAAGGGTTTTTAAGCCTTTTTTAAAAGCATCCACAGTCTGTGGTGTCCTCAGGTGGTCAGGGAGAGCGTTCCACAGACTGGGTGGGTTAGTAGGGAGACTTTGTATTCAATCCTGAGTGGAACAGGAAGCCAGTGAAGGGATTTGAGAAGTGGTGGGACGTGGTCGTAATTCCGCACTCTCATCAGGATCCCAGCAGCACTATTCTGTAAGTACTGCAGCTTCTGGATGTTCTTGCTGGGGATCCCGACAAGAAGTGCGTTGCAGCAGTCTAGTAGTTCACCTTTTTTTGTTAAGTACATAACTCCACATGTGTTTATTGATAGTTTTGATGCCTTCAGTGACAATCTACAATGTAAATAGTCATGAAAATAAAGAAAACCCATTGAATGAGAAGGTGTGTCCAAACTTTTGAGACTGAGCCAATCAGTGGCCACAATACTGAACAGCGCTTTCTCATTGGTTAGGTCTCCTTTAGTGGCCAATACTACTCTATTAATGATATCTTATATAATTTAGCCATTGTTAAGCTTGAAAATGTTTAATTCAGGCCCTCTGTGCTTTAAGAAAATAAATACAAATATGCGATAGAGTGATGCCACAAATTTCAAAGCGCAATGAAATATTTTTTGTTTCTTTTAATTGGTTTATTTCTTTCAAGGCCACCACAGAAGGTAGTGAAATAAGTGTGATGATAACCATAGAACAGGAAGTGAACCTTTGTTAAAACATTGCCTACACTGCAAAAAGTCAGTGTTCAAAAACAAGGAAAAAAAAAAATACAAAAATTAGGGGTATTTTACTTGAACTAAGGAAAATTATCTGCCAATAGAACAAGAAAATTTGGCTTGTCAAGACTTTCCAAAACAAGTAAAATTAGCTAACCTCAATGAACCCCAAAATACCTTTAAAATAAGTATATTCTCACTAGTAACAAGTGCACTTTTCTTCATAGAAAAAAAAAAAAAGAGACCCTTTGTCTCAATACGTTGAAAAATATTCTTAAATTAAGTAAATGCTAGTGCCATTATCTTGACATTTCTTGAAACCAGCAAACTTACGCTAAAAACTAGTTTATTGTTCTTAATGGAAAGGCAACAAGGCAACCGCTTGTTACTCTCGGGGTCTACTAGCCGTTCAGGCAAATCATATTGTCTAAAATGCATTTTTTCTATCGATAACATGATATCATTGCGCCAAGTGCGTGCTCTTTCAGTGTATATATATATATATATATATATATATATATATATATATATATATATATATATATATATATATATAGGTAAAAGCCAGTAAATTAGAATATTTTGAAAAACGTGATTTATATCAAATCAAATCAAATCAACTTTATTTATAGAGCACATTTAAACTTTACCACAGGGGTAGCAGTAATTGCATTCAAAAGGTGTAACTTGTACATTATATTTATTCATTGCACACAGACTGATGCATTCAAATGTTTATTTTATTTAATTTTGATGATTTGAAGTGGCAAAAATGAAAATCCAAAATTTAGTGTGTCACAAAATTAGAATATTACTTAAGGCTAATACAAAAAAGGGATTTTTAGAAATGTTGGCCAACTGAAAAGTATGAAAATGAAAAATATGAGCATGTACAATACTCAATACTTGGTTGGAGCTCCTTTTGCCTCAATTACTGCGTTAATGCGGCGTGGCATGGAGTCGATGAGTTTCTGGCACTGCTCAGGTGTTATGAGAGCCCAGGTTGCTCTGATAGTGGCCTTCAACTCTTCTGCGTTTTTGGGTCAGGCATTCTGCATCTTCCTTTTCACAATACCCCACAGATTTTCTATGGGGCTAAGGTCAGGGGAGTTGGCGGGCCAATTTAGAACAGAAATACCATGGTCCGTAAACCAGGCACGGGTAGATTTTGCGCTGTGTGCAGGCGCCAAGTCCTGTTGGAACTTGAAATCTCCATCTCAATAGAGCAGGTCAGCAGCAGGAAGCATGAAGTGCTCTAAAACTTGCTGGTAGACGGCTGCGTTGACCCTGGATCTCAGGAAACGGAGTGGACCGACACAAGCAGATGACATGGCACCCCAAACCATCACCCAACCATGCAAAGTTTGCATTTCCTTTGGAAATCGAGGTCCCAGAGTCTGGAGGAAGACAGGAGAGGCACAGGATCCACGTTGCCTGAAGTCTAGTGTAAAGTTTCCACCATCAGTGATGGTTTGGGGTGCCATGTCATCTGCTGGTGTCGGTCCACTCTGTTTCCTGAGATCCAGGGTCAACGCAGCCGTCTACCAGCAAGTTTTAGAGCACTTCATGCTTCCTGCTGCTGACCTGCTCTATGGAGATGGAGATTTCAAGTTCCAACAGGACTTGGCGCCTGCACACAGCGCAAAATCTACCCGTGCCTGGTTTACGGACCATGGTATTTCTGTTCTAAATTGGCCCACCAACTTCCCTGACCATAGCCCCATAGAAAATCTGTGGGGTATTGTGAAAAGGAAGATGCAGAATGCCAGACCCAAAAACGCAGAAGAGTTGAAGGCCACTATCAGAGCAACCTGGGCTCTCATAACACCTGAGCAGTGCCAGAAACTCATCGACTCCATGCCACGCCGCATTAACGCAGTAATTGAGGCAAAAGGAGCTCCAACCAAGTATTGAGTATTGTACATGCTCATATTTTTCATTTTCATACTTTTCAGTTGGCCAACATTTCTAAAAATCCCTTTTTTGTATTAGCCTTAAGTAATATTCTAATTTTGTGACACACGGAATTTTGGATTTTCATTTGTTGCCACTTCAAATCATCAAAATTAAATGAAATAAACATTTGAATGCATCAGTCTGTGTGCAATGAATAAATATAATGTACAAGTTACACCTTTTGAATGCAATTACTGAAATAAATCAAGTTTTTCAAAATATTCTAATTTACTGGCTTTTACCTGTATATATACAGCCCGGCCCCCAGCCAAATTTTTTTTATTGTAATTTTTGAAGAATTTACCTGAATGTGCATGAACTATTTCCGTTCAAAATAGTTAGAAATGTCACATGTTAAATGTTTAAATATTTACTGTCCGTTTACTGTACTGTGCCAACTGTTCTACTTTATGAGTACGTATTTTCTCTTGTTTCATTGAAAATAAAACCGCAAAGTCCATTTGGCTGTCATCTGTTTTAATTATGAGACACGACTGTGTCAAAGTCATGATTTTTTTGTTCATGCTTGAAATAAAAAGATACTACTTTGAAAAAGCAGTTTTATTCTTGTGAGTGTTGATGACACAGCTTTGCAACAGTTGATATTCTAGTTTCAAGCATGTTTTACTCAATATAGGTCATAAAATCTTAGCAACAAGCTGTAATATCTTACTGAGATCATTTAGAACCAAAACACTTAAAACGAGTAAAACACTCTAACATAAAATCTGCTTAGTGAGAATAATGATCTTATCAGACAGAAAATAAGCAAATATCACCCTTATTGGAGATATTTAATCTTACTTAGATTTCAGTTTTTGCAGTGTATACATGTAATAAAGGTTTTCTGATGGTATTAACTAAGTTGTTAAAAATAATTTCTTGCATATTTTAAATTCAAACCAATAAAAATCAATTGCTCCCAAATATTGTTCAACATTCTCAGAACAGTCGTGGATATGTTGTCCTTCTTAACATAAGAGCTCTGTAAGTGCAGTGAAATATTACACAGTGTGTAGTTTCCCCCCCACTAGGAGAAAATAAAGTGCAGCACATACAGTGGGTAGTATACGCCAGAAGAGTAATGACCAAACGTACATTTTTCTATTGAGGCATCAATACTGCTTGAAATGGCCGTAAATCAAGAGGGAGCTCGTAGCTACAAGAAAATATCAAAGTGTGCAGAGTGTGGAGATAGTGAGAGGAGGGGGAAAAATGTCAGTTAGGGTGCAAGAGAAAATGAATGGTTGGAGTTCAAACCGATAAAATATTCTGTACCGTTCAGTGTTTGGGAATTAGGTGAAATTAGACCATTTAGACCATGGTTCTCGCCCGGAAAAGGGTGGAGTGCCATCTCCGGGTTGGGGAGGAGATCTTGCCCCAAGTGGAGGAGTTCAAGTACCTCGGAGTCTTGTTCACGAGTGAGGGAAGAGTGGATCGTGAGATCGACAGGCGGATCGGTGCGGCATCTTCAGTAATGCGGACGCTGTATCGATCCGTTGTGGTGAAGAAGGAGCTGAGCCGGAAGGCAAAGCTCTCAATTTACCGGTCGATCTACGTTCCCATCCTCACCTATGGTCATGAGCTTTGGGTTATGACCGAAAGGACAAGATCACGGGTACAAGCGGCCGAAATGAGTTTCCTCCGCCGGGTGGCGGGGCTCTCCCTTAGAGATAGGGTGAGAAGCTCTGTCATCCGGGGGGAGCTCAAAGTAAAGCCGCTGCTCCTCCACATCGAGAGGAGCCAGATGAGGTGGTTCGGGCATCTGGTCAGGATGCCACCCGAGCGCCTCCCTAAGGAGGTGTTTAGGGCATGTCCGACCGGTAGGAGGCCACGAGGAAGACCCAGGACACGTTGGGAAGACTATGTCTCCCGGCTGGCCTGGGAACGCCTCGGGATCCCCCGGGAGGAGCTGGACGAAGTGGCTGGGGAGAGGGAAGTCTGGGCTTCCCTGCTTAGGCTGCTGCCCCCGCGACCCGACCTCGGATAAGCGGAAGAAGATGGATGGATGGATGGATGGAAAAAAATAAATCATGATTAATATCTCTTTCAGGCTGAAAGCAGGGTTACACAAAAATGGACACAATTCTTATGATTTTATTTTCTGGTTTTAATTTGAATTATGATTATATTTATGATTATTATATATTTTTACCTTCTTGTCATTTTCTGTAAAGCACTTTGAAATGCCTTGTGTATGATTTGTGCTCTCCAAATAAACGTGCCTTGCCTTGAGGCCAAAATCATCCCATTTAAAATAGTTTTTCATCTCACATTTATTTTTTAACTAGAGATGTCCAAAAATGGCTTTTTTGCCGATATCCGATATTCCGATATTGTCCAGCTCTTAATTACTGATTCCTATATCAACCGATACCGATATATGCAGTCGTGGAATCAACACATTATTATGCCTAATTTTGTTGTGATGCCCCGCTGGATGCATTAAACAATGTAACAAGGTTTTCCAAAATAAATCAACTCAAGTTATGGAAATGCCAATGCCAACATGGCACTGCCATATTTATTATTGAAGTCACAAAGTGCATTATTTTATATTCCTAGCCCCTCAGGTAAATCATATTGTCTAAAATGCATTTTCCCATTGAAAACCTGACATTATCGCGCTTGGAATATATATATATATATATATATATATATATATATACACACACATTTACATATGTAGTATATACACACACACATTTACATATGTAGTATATATAT